>NC_081349.1:65405361-65501401 GCF_029784015.1 Lycium ferocissimum
ACATCGAATCGTATAGGGATCATTAGCTTCGTGGAAATATCATCTCATATTCGTAATGTATCTCTTATCTTTACCTCGTGAGAAGCTCTTTATAAACATGGACTCATAGTTTTCGGAATGTAAGAAGGTCATGGAATAATAAAGGAAGTCATGTCATAGGAATCATGCCTTAGAAAAGAAGGGACTAGCCTTACATACCTTTACGTTTCGCTAACTTTCTCACTTGAACGCTTCCCTCCAGTATTCACGTTTCTACATTCAAGAGAGTTCGCACAAAAATTAGATAATCGAAAACATACTTAAGCTTAAGCTAAAGCTAACGAAAATTGGGTAGCATCTCCTTTATTTCGATGACTTCCTCCACATAATAAATAACTCCCAACATCAATAGCAACACCCACAATATGTTAATCAATAGCTTCATCAAGCTAGACATTATTCAATTCTCACAATTCTATTTCAAAATCATCCATGGCCATAACTACAATACAACACCACATTCATCCTCATATAATGCTTCTTTAACATCATTCATATTATTTACAACAAGATCATGCTCACAACATGTCAAGAACTATAATCCAAGTCAAGTCGTAATTCAAGAATATTACTATTTTCATATTTGCACTCCATGTCCTCCTCCCTTCCATAGTCTAAGTCTTTTAACCTCTCAATACTCTTAATAACATGAATTGAACATAGAACTCACCTTGGATGATGTAGGAATGGACATTAGATGAGAATACTCTACTTGGAGAAAACCCTACTTCAACACAAAAGGGTGTCTTGATCTCCACAAACCCTAGTGAGCATTCTTGCACTAGATTCTATTAATTCTTAGTGATTACTCCTTAATTTCCCTTGGATATATGATAAAATAATGAGAGAATTTTTCTAGAACCTTCAAGACTTGGAAAGAAAATAAAATCTGAAATTTTGGGGTGTGACTCGTCTATTTATAGCTGGAACTGGAATGTTCCAGATAAGCGATTCGATGAGCGGGTGTCGACGGTCCGTCGACCTGCTTCTGCAGATCAGAAGTTACAAAGCCATATTGACGGTAGCGATCGACGGCCCGTCGACGTGTCGACGGTCCGTCGACGTGTCGAATCGATCAGTTTCTGCAGACTAGAATTCTCAGAACATAACAACAGTGCACGTTGATGGCCCATCGATATGGTCAACGGTCCGTCGATAATGTCTGGTGTATGCAGATTTTCCTGAATCTGCTCAGCCTGCGTCGGTTCAATCCGTTCAACTTCTAATCCTGTAATATACCTAGAATACCTGCTGGTACCTCCATGTACGGGGTAAAATACTTAGCATCCCAATACTCGGGTACAAATCTCCATTTCAGGGCATACTCAACTAGGAAGCCATAAGTTTTTCCTACCATGAAAACGAGAGGTGTAACATTTTTCCCCCCTTTAAAAACATTCGTCCTCGAATGTTAAATTCTCGAGAATCCTACAAAATTTCACCAGAGTTTCCCCTGTAATATGGTGCTACCATCCTGTCACAACAACCCACAATAATATCGCCTCACAGGGCTACAACACAATAGCAAGAAAATATGGCCACACACGACCAAAAGCATTAAAAGAAAGCATCGCGTACCTTATGATAACAGCGTCTCATCTTGGATCTCCTTCGGGGGTGGAAACAATTGCGGGTACTTGGACTTCATGTTTTCTTCCACTTCCCAATTCATTTCCTCTTGATTATTGTTCCTCCACAAGACCTTATTTATTCCTAAGCTTCCGTACTTGCCTATCTAGTATAGCAATGGGCATCTCTTCATAAGCCAACTTCTTTGTAATTTGGATATCCTTCACTGGCACGATTCTAGTTGGATCTCCAATACATTTGCTGAGCATTGACATATGAAAAACTGGATGGACTGATTCAAGCTCTAGAGGTAAATCCAGTTCATAAGCTACTTGGCCTATCTTGCGGATAATCTTATAGGGTCTAATATACCGAGGACTTAATTTCCCCTTCTCACCGAATCTCATCATGCCTTTCATCGGTGACACCTTTAAAAATACCCAATTATCAACTTGGAATTCTAAATCTCGCCGACGGTTGTTCACATAGGACTTCTGGCGACTTTGGGCTATCAACAATCGATCTCGGATAACCTTGATCTTTTCCACCACTTGTCGAATCAATTCTGGACCTATTAATTGTGTCTCCCCGACTTTAAACCATCCAATTGGCGACCTACACTTCCTTCCATACAAGGCTTCATATGGAGCCATCTGAATGTTTGAGTGATAACTGTTGTTGTAGGCAAATTCAATTAGTGTCAAATGTTCATCCCAATTTCCTTTGAAGTCTAGCATACATGCCCGCAACATGTCTTCCAGGGTCTGAATAATGCATTCAGCTTGTCCATCGGTTTATGGATGAAACGCTGTGCTAAGCCTTACCTGAGTATGCAAACCTTCTTGGAAAGACTTCCAAAATTTAGCTATAAATTGTGCTCCTTTGTCAGTAATAATGGACACCGGGACGCCATGAAGTCGCACAATCTGTTTAAGATACAAACTTGCATAATCTTCTGCCGAATATGTGGTTCTGACTGGAAGAAAATGGGCTGACTTCATGAGTCTGTCCACGATCACCCATATGGAGTCATACTTGTTTCGGGAATGAGGAAACCCTACAATAAAATCCATGTTGATCACTTCCCATTTCCAGGTTGGAATTTCCATGGCTTGTAACAATCCTCCTGGCTTTTGATGCTCGATCTTCACTTATTGGCAATTTGGACATTGGGCTACAAATTCTGCTATGTCTTTCTTCATTCCATCCCACCAATACATTAGCTTGAGATAATGATACATCCTTGTCATCCCTGGGTGAATGGAATACCGAGAATAATGAGCTTCTTCTAGAATTCGACGACGTAGTCCTGCAACATTTGGAACACACAGCCTGTCTTGATATCTAAGAACTCCAGCCGTAGAAACTTCAAATGGCGACTTCTCTTTCTCAGGAAATGCACCTCGTACTTTCATACTAAACCATATCGGTAATATCCCGCAAATTCGAGTTAGATGTGAACGTATGAAACTAGTATAAAGATCATATTTTAGCTATATGAATCCATTCGGGTGATAAACAGTCGTTTTGAAGTCAAACCAAAAAGTGAAGTTCTTAAGGCCTTCTAAATTCGTCTAAGTCTGAGACAGTTGTACTTATGGCCAGTTTTCGGGTAGTGATGTTAGGAATTTGAGAAAACTCAAAACATGAAAGTTGTAGGCCTTTGAAATACCTTTCCAACCATATATTATGGAGCTCAAACGGAGCTCTGTGCTAGAAGTTATACCCGTTTTACTCTGCGCGAAGTGCTGCGCGAAGTGCCGCGCGATCGCGCACCAGAGGCAGTGTTACTGCCTTCGCTGCGCGATCACCTGCGCGAAGTAACCTCCAGCTGCGCGACCGCGCACCGACCACGACGTTTTAAGAGCCAAATTTCGTTATATTCATTCCCACTTCGTTTTAAACCAATTTTTCTGAGGTAAAGAACCCTAAAGAAGTCTCTCAAGCCCTAAGGACTAAGCTCTTCTCTCCCAACCTTCAAGAAACTTTAAGGTAAGCCTATTCCATGCAATCCAAGTCAATTCCAACATACGTTCATGATCATTAAGCAAGAATCCATCATTCTTAACATAGGGTTTTCAAGAAAACCCATCTCAAGGTTCAAGAATTCAAGATTTTGGAAATCCTCTTCAAAGCTCAAGTCTTTAATTCAAGTTTTGGAGCGACTAAGGTATGTAGAGTTACTATCTACGTGTGGGAACATCATTGTTTCTTCCCCACGCCTCATAATCCATAAATTATGATTCTCTACTAAAACTAGGGTTTCTATACCATGCTCATGATAACCCTAGGTCCATGTCCATGATTATATTATGTATGAATTGTTATAATTCCATCATTGAGTTCTTAATATTTCTTTATGATTATTGAGAATCTGTCCGTAATCCATAAAAACCCATATCTTGCATTCCATGGGTTCTTGCATGCATGTTTTTAAATAAAAATGCTTATTTCATGAATATCCTACATGTCTACAAGTTTTCATGCAATTGTATTTTATAACTATGTTCATGCCATGACTCAAGATACACACATGCTAAATACAAGTTATTTTATGAAACCATATTTACAAGTTATTTCATGAAACCATGTTTATTTCATGAAACCATGTTTACAAGTTATTTCGTGAAATCATGATTACAAGACAAGTACAAGTTAATTCACGAAAATCATGGGCTTCTTAGCCAACTATATTATGTTCATGTTTTTGGGAGTTGCACGAATTACCGAGAAGGCTCAGATAGCCTGAAACTACGTAGCCACCGTAGGACAAGGATCGCTCCGCCCAGCTAGGACGATACCTTAATTTTACACCGAATGGATCCATCAGGCACGTTACCACCTCATACCCTGGCAAGGTATGGGGCTCGCTGGTCGCGGCGAGGTACCGGACTCCACGTACCCACGTATATATATATATATATATATATATATATATATATATATATATATATATATATATATATATATATATATATATATATATATATATATACATATATATATATATATATATATAATATATATATATATATATATATATATATATATATATATATATATATATATATATATATATATATATATATATATATATATATATACGGACTCATATATATATATATGCTATATATACATATATATATATATATATATATATATATATATATATATCATATATATATATATATATATATGTATATATATATGTACATACATATGTATATATATATGTACTCATATGTATATATATATGTACATACATATGTATATATATATATATATATATATATATATATATATATATATATATGTATTTATGTTCTCCATGTTCAGTTCTTATCATGTTATCCCATGTCCCATGTTATTTCATTCAGTTGCTTTACATACCAGTACATTCAATGTGCTGACGTCCCCTTTCTATTGCCCGGGGGCCTGCATTTCACGATGCAGGTACTAATTTACAGGGCGACGTATCTGCTCAGTAGGACAGCACTCGTATCAGCTTATTGGTGAGCCCCATCTCATTCGGGGTTTAGTCAACTCTTTGTTTTATAATTAGTTATGCATCTAAGGTATGCTGGGGGCCTTGTCCCAGCAAGCATGTTTTCCGGTCAGACTCATGATAGAGGTTTCATAGACTAGACAAGTCAGTTATGTTATGTCAGACTTTCGGAGTCGTATAGCCATTTTGGCTCATTCATGTTATTTCCGCACTCATGTTTAAACAAGTAATTTTATTAAGTATTATGACTTATTACGTTTTATAAAGGCTCATCATGCATTCACGTTATATTCTGCTCATGTTATGCCTCATGATGATTCAGCAAGCCATGTGGTTCGCTCGGTCACATGCAGTAAGGCACCGAGTGCCGTGTTTCGCCCAGGCCATGGTTCGGGGCGTGACAAAGCTTGGTATCAGAGCCCTAGGTTCAAGTGTCTTAGGGAGTCTATGAAACCGTGTCCAGTGGGGTCACTTTTATATGTGTGTGGCGCCCACACATATAAACAGTTGACCACCAAGACATTTAAGATTGTCTCACTTCTTTCAACTCTAGATCGTGCAATAGAGCTATGTTCTCAGAAATCACTCGGACTCGTGTGTTGTTTCCCATTCTACCGAATATGCCACGTCTCAATGGATGAGGATGATGTAAATCCAATCCTTATCGATGTGTTGCTTTCAGATGGAGTCATCAGGAATTATTCTAATTCGTGCCATGCAGTTTAGAGCAGTAAGTAACATTTTTTTTTTCATCGAATTCTGAACGTATCAAATGTGTAAGCAGCAAGAAGGAAATTCGAGACCCAAGACTTGCCAAATAGTGCGTGGTGTGTTTATCAGGTTTTAGTACCATTTTAAAAACAAGTTTCGGCATGGCAGTACACATAAGTTATATACCTTACAGAATAAGTTTATTTGGATTATCTGACCATGGAGCTACAGTATAAGGATGATAGTTCAGATTTAAGACCCTACAGAGTAACATGTTATGAAATTAGCTGCAGCAATCATAAATTGTCCACGGTAGTTTTGAGCAGGAAATAGCCTAAGAGCCAACCACCTGTAATACTAGAAAGTCTTGACTTTTTTTAAGGATATATATATTTTTGCCATATGATCTATGTACATGACTAGGAAGGGATTGATGCGATAAGAAAATCACGAGCAGACGATATTGAATTTTTTTTGTAGGGTTAGTCATAATTTATTTAAGCTTATTCAGAATCAGACCTAGAGAGTATGATGTTAGTGAGTTACTACAAGAAGCAGATATTACTATGAGATAAAAGATATGACAATTCCCTCTTAGGTTATGTGATTAAGTATTTATCCCTGATGTGTATAGTATGATATAATTTTGAAAGTGTATAGGGAGTTTGGGTTAGTTGTTCCAATTTCTCATTTGAGAATTTGAGACAGATAAAATTTCCCTAGGTGTGATCCGTGTCTATAGTTCAGAAAGATAGTATACAACCCCAGAATAGAGTCAGATAAGGAGGAAAAGTTAGAAATAACCTTATGCTTCACTTTAGTACTCAGAGAAGAATTAGATAATGTGATGCTAGCAAGTGGTTAACAGAAGCATAGTAAGTAAGTTTGAATAGATGCAATGAATTAAAAAATTTCGGCGGAGACAGTAGAAGTACGATTTGAGTACTTAGTCAAGTTAGCACTACTAAGTGGGCAACCGTCTGAATACACCGAAGGCGTGTTAGAACACAAAGGGTTTAAGTTAAATTTGAGGTATAGAAATTGGTGAAAGAAGAAAACTATCTAAGCAATAAGAGAGCAAGCTACAGAAGAAGAGCCTTTAAGGGTTATCAGAAAAGAGTTTTCCTCAAGACTGACAAAGCTAGTATGCCAGTTATGTACATTAGAAACCCGTTCATTTAAGTAATCCAGTTTTCCCAGTAAGTAAGACTTGCTTGATGTAAGCCGAAAAAAAAAATGAGTCATCAGTATGTTAGAGGAAATTAGCAGAACCACTAGATGACCACTTATCGCTAACTCGAGAGATCCACAGGCTTTAAACGTCAGCTTTTGAACTAAGGGGAGATCGTGCGATAAGGTGCCGATATAGATTATGTGTTTTGTAAGTTGATAGGTTAAGGAGATTATGTCAGAGGATCACAATTTCATGTAGCCAAGATAAGGTGCGTAGAATGCGATTTTTGTCATGCCCGTTGAGATCAAGTACTAGGTAATTATGTTATGAGATAAAGTTCTAGATCGAATAGCGGGTTTTAAAGGTATAGCGGTTCCAATTTCTGAATAATTCATGCACTATGTAGTACCAATGCCCAAACGTACTCTACACATGCATAGCATACCTATCTTATGCCCTTGTTAAAGCTTTACACTCCATGTTTAAGATACAAGAATTAAGTCTCCATACGATAGTAAGCTATGCGAGGGAATGTTCTTTCATGTTTCTCACATAAGGTTGTACTCATGTCCAAGGTTAAAGACCGCATTCATGTCTCACGTATCTATCGTGCTTTTATACCCATGACCACGTTCTAGCTTCTAAGTGCTTTCCGAATATGATGTTGATTTTGATAATGATTGAGGAGAAGGTAACACAATAGTTTAAAGACTAAGAATCCTAATGCCCACCTGGTCCTTGAACAAGGGAAAAATGCCTTAGGTAAATGATTTATTTCAACTCCAAAGATATGCTACCTACGTTCTCACATACTCGTGCCCACGACCGACTTCTTTGAGCATCCACATATAGAGAGATAGCATAACGATTGGGTTGGTAGGTAATGATAAGAGTAAGTCAAGATGGATGTCCTACCCACGATTCTACGTAACTCATGCTTATGTTCCTCTGGTTACTGTTTTAAAGCAGCTCGTAGCTTGGCACAAAGGATGCCATTTTCTTTTCCGAAGTACTTATGCCCTGTTTAAGTTCAAGATGACTTTCTACTTATGCCTTAGGTGCTTGACGAACGAAGCATTTATGCCTATGATCCTTGCCTTCATAAGTCTTATTTTATAAGGAGGGTGTCGACTTACAGTAATAAGAGTAAACTATGTTGAACCATGTCCCATTCTGTAAGTATAGCTAAGTTCCAAAAGTGATATCTTATCCATCCCCATGTACGTCTATGAGTACCCAAGAGTGAGCCTACAATTGTACTCCACGCAAATCACCCTTAGGTCTTATTAATAGCTCAATACTCATGAAATTAGGTCCAGACGCCACGATATGCATCCATGATGTACTCATGTAAATGTCAGGTTGCTCATGGTCCCATGCCCCATGTCATGCTATTCACGTTTCATGCCATATGACTCACGTTCCCATGTACGCATGTTCCACGTTACGTCCTCCATGTACAATGCACCATGTCATGTACGTTCTCTCAAAGCAAAGTATCTTATATAAATAGTACTAATAATTCCTTTTCTCTCGGTCCTCTATAATTAGCTCACGAGAATGAGCAAGATGAGCTAAAAGTATTTATAATCATGATTAAGCTAGCAAGATAATCAAGTAAGGTGCATTCTATATTCAAATAGATATATTTTCATGTAATTATGGTACTTATCTGGACAAGTATTCTTCGTATTCGACGTATTCATGTCATGCCTATGCTAGAGATTTATGAACACCTATGTTAGGATCATATTCTTTTGTCACGACCCAACCCCGTAGGCCGTGACTAGTGCCCGAGCTGGACACCCGTACACACCTATTAACCATAATCAGCATATAGACAACTTATATACATATATGCAATATCGTCGTCTCAAAGTGTTCGTATATAAACATATGTATACATAACGCATGTTTGCCGTAGGCAAGGCTATCACAATAACTACAACATCTCAATAAACATATATATACACACAAGGCGGTGGCACCGGCCTTTGCAAGGATGGGACACAAAAACATAAATCACCCGGACATACATCGGGTAACTATTGGCGGTGTCCGGCCTCAGAGTAATTACGAACCATGTGATGGGACGAGGCCCCGTCGTGCCCCTAAATAAACGTACATATATACAACGAAAGAATCGGTGCCAAAATATGGGCTCCCGGACAAGTTGAGCGCTCCAAGACACGATTTTAATCGGATGTCCTAAGGCGGCGAGATCACCAAAACGATCGTCCGTTCTTGCGGGCATGAAACGCAGCCCAAAAGAAAGGGGTCTTTGACGGAATATGTACCGAGCATGTAAAGCATGGAATACGATGTGAATCACAACAACGAAATAAGGAGTATAGAAAATAGTATAGAACCGTAAAACCACAAGGCTTGCCTTTGAAACACAAATCATGCATGTCAATATCATATCCGTTCATTGTGAGACTCGAGAAACATCGTGAAAAACCCGTTTTGGTACAATATACATATATAACGTGTCCCACGTCCTTTGAGGGACTCGGTAAATAAGATCATCATATCGTCATGTCATCATATCATCATGTCATCATATATATATATATATATATGGGAAGATACTCGACGCCCTCTAGTGAGGGACTCGGTGAAATAATCATATATATACCGTACCGAGCCCTCTGATGAGGACTCGGTGAACGAGATCATGTTCCGTTATGTATATCATGTACGGCCCATCCCAGGATTCGTCACGACCCCGGCCCGTAGCCGCTTGTTGGTGCCCTATTGGACACCACGAACGTACACACATATCAAATCGTCATATTCTAACCTTTCGAATTTCATATTCATCATTTTAAACGGAAATACAAACAACATTGTCTTAAGCGGTCGCACGTACCAAAAATATCATATCAAAGTCAAAGGAGGCGGCGGAATGCACATCGTCGGATACATACACGTATACAGACAAATGGGCCGCTTAGGCCATAGTAGCGAACGGGACCGCAGTAAGACACAGATCGTAACCAAACGAACACACACATGACCCATTACCCACATATATGACTACAGGCCTCTACAAACAAAACAAAATATGACGGGACGGGCCCCGCCGTACCCCGAATAATCAAGTATACAAAAAAACATAAACATCGCGAAGGTAGGTACCAACATATGGGCTCAGGACCAAAGGAGCGCTCTCGATAGCGAATGTATAGCTTCTGTTTAGCGGACCACGAACCTGCAGCCTACAACGGGCATGAAACGCACCCGAAGAAAGGGGGGTCGGTACGAAAGATGTCTTGAGTATGTGAAGCATAAAGTACAAAAATCCAAACCATAAGTGAAAGGTACAGAGAAAATACCGGATCAATATATACCAAACTGTGCGAAGACATATGTACATAATGCAAACGAGAGATCATGCATAAGGCTCGGGAACGTGGTCACCACTCCGACGCCGGTGCCACACACGGCATACTCCCGAGAAGGTTTCAAATCTCCGTACAAACCCGAACACAACACATCATATCATCAAACATATCATGTCATCAAACAAATCATAAGCCATATCACAGCATAACTCCGTAAACGGAACCGACCCTATGGCGAGGTCTCGGGAACCGTAACACGACATCTTGCCGAATTTATCATAGTGCGCACGATCCACAGGCTCGGGGAATCGGCGAACGATATCATAGTAATAGGCACGAGCAGAGTAGTGCGGAAACCATATGCATATACACCATTAAATCTCAAGATTCGACAAATAAATACACATATATCCATTGAGATCAGAAGGTTCAAAATAATATCGAGTCTGTCAGAATTAGTATACAAAAGATATGAGCCTTTAAATTTACAAAACTCTTGAAAAATACTTCATAAACCATTTTCTGAAAATTTAGTATCATTCACATTTAGGAGCTTTCAAATAACTTACGGAGCAAATCAAACGGAGCCTTAAATTCATAGGCAAAGGTCCCCTCTTTATATCATACCAAGGGGGATTAAGTAAGACAAACGAAAGAAGTCTCGGGACTAGTGGGCCCACCTCGGGTCAAGTCGGTGGCGGACATAAATTACGAACATTAGACTACAGTCATCCGTATAAGTTTCAAATGATTCCGTCACATTTGTGCAAAATATGGATGTTCGAATAGTTTTCCAACAAAACATAAGAATTATAATTCAATTACATTGAATGAATAGTACCTAAAATGGAACTCGAATTTCAATGAGCGTAATTGCCCCCGAGGCTCAAATCTCAACCTAGTATGTCTAGGACATGCCAAAAGAAAAAAGGGATAGCTTTACATACCTTTTTCACTTCTTACGCTCACCCAAACTCAAATCCCGTTTGCTTCAAAATCTACAATTGGTCATAGTTGCCAAATATAAGTTTCAAGCTTTTATGCATTCAAACTTAAATCCATATTTGTCTACCGAAATTTGCATTTCCCTATAAGTTCAACATCCCCGAGACTTAGCTCGGCCATAATATCAACAACAACAACCACAACAATATCAACAATATCAATAATCCACCGAAAACGCATTTCTAATACAAATAGTCTTTTTCCAACATAATGCAACAACTTCTATTCTTAACTTCACATTCCCAACTAACTTCAATATTTTCATATTCATTAACTAACTCAAGATTACCCAAATATATTTCAATAACATTTCAAGCAACACTCAAGGATTCAAGCAATTCCGCCAATTCCATATTCTATCCAAAACTTCAACAAATGCGACGAAACTACCAAATCACCTTGTTTTCTTCCAAACTCATTAACAACAACCATAATTCACATTTAGAATCTTATTTCTATACTTATAAAAATCATATAAAAAATCACATAATTTCCCATAATGACATACATTGCCATTTCTAATGCCAATTCGAATCGTTTAAGACTTATTTACGTCATATATATGTCACAATGACATAGCTAACAACCTAAATGAATTTCATTTCATTTTCTTCCTACACCATACATACCATGCGACCAACATGCCAATTTTTCGACTCCATCAAATTTTCATTCAACTTTCATTCCCAATATAAAGTTTAAACAACATAGCTAGAATACGACATAAAATTCAACCCACTTTATCTATACACTAACTTTCACCATACCTGCGATCGGATGCACATGCACGTTCTACGCAACTTCCATATATTTCCATGATTTCTACCCATTTCTACATACTACAACATAAACAAAGGCCTTACAACACATAAAAGGGGATTGAATCTTACCTTTTTCTTCTAACTTCTTCACTGTCAAAACGACGAAACCAACGGTCTATCTTCCGAAATAACTATGCCAAGTTGTAGAGAAGCCTTGAATTAGTGGGAATATAACAAGAAAATAATTTTTGGATCAAGATTTCCAAGGGGTGAAATTCCTAGGACATGGCCGAATAGGCCACTTTTCTTTTGTTCTTGCTCTTCTTTGTTTTCCTTCTCTTTAATTCTCTTGAACCTTCTGGCGTAGCATATAACTATTATATAGCCCACTTAAGTAATTCATCACGTGGATGAATTGGGGTGGGCTTGGGTCCTCTTAATGGACCTTGACTTTCACCCCTTCACTTGGGCCTTGCTTATTCTTCCTTTTTTTTTAGCCCAATGATTCATGGATCACATTTTGTAATTCTCGAAACAATTTTTTTTGAAATTCCAACTTTGCCCTTGGCCTTCTTCCGTATTTCCGCTTCAATAAATTTCCATGAATATCACACATACGTTACATAAAACAAAAACATAGCCTTATTTCCTTACAAGTCACAATTATTCCAAAATTTCCGAATATGTGAAAATACGGGATATAACACTGGCGCCATCATCATATACCGTACCCGGCCCTCTAGTGAGGGACTCGGTGAAATAATCATATGAAACTGTGCACGGATACATACCCGGCCCGGGACTCGGTGAAAGATGTAACAACAGCTCGCACGAGCAGAGTCGTGAGAAACCATATGCACATAAATCATCTTTTAAGACTCAATGGTAAGTAGACAAATCAACGCTCGAGTATCCGAATAATAGTCACACTTAGGACTCTTGAAATATCATTACGAAATATGTCACATAACGTCTCAGGGATCATAACATGTATCAAGCCAATCCGACCCGCTTTATGAAAGTTACGGCATTATTCATTATAGAATCCTCTCGAACATGTCATAGTAATCCGAGACCATATATGAAAGTTAGGGACATTATACGTCATAGAACACTTTAGGAATAATAAAGAAAAACTCTTTATGCAACGTTCATTATCCAGACATACAAGAGACTCGAGGGCAACAGCTCGACTACATTAAGAGTGCGAATATCAAGAAGTGAATAAGAATCGTAGACATGCTCGGATCTTAAGAGTAGAGTTACCCCGAGGCTCGTATTATATCATACCTTACTTACATCTAAGACATGCCAAAAGAAAGAAAGGTTAAGCTTTACATACCTCATCCGCTCCCTAAGCTAATCCGAGCTTAAGTCTCGGGCTTCCCAAGATCTACAACAACGTCATTATATACCAAACATTAGCTATAGACACTTAGGGATTCCATCCCAAACTAGCATTTTATCTACGAAATTTGGGACATTTCCTCTATAAATTCAACAACCCCGAGAATTCAACTCGGCCAAATCATCAACAACAATACCAACAATCATATTAGCAACATCAACAATTAATTTAAAACGCATTCTAACATTAGTAACTCTTTTCTATATACTTCGACAACATTCCACTTATATTCAATTCAACTACATACATTCAAGCGAACATCAACGCTCACATGTTCAAGTACTAATCCGAAACCATTCAAACAAGATTCAAGAACACTTCAAACAATCCGACAATATTCAAAACAAGCCCACCAATATACTACTCCACCCGAAACCTTCCAAATTCAACAAGAACAACAACAACACATTTATTTCTTCCAAATTCATGAACTACACCAACAATCCACACTTTAACAACATTATTCTCATAAATACAAGAAACTATCTTAGAATCACATTATCTTCCAAACGCCCACCCCGAATACAACTTCAACTTGAGTCATTAAACTTTCATTATTATCATAGAATCCACAACAACAACAACCAAAATACTAACTAAAATTAGCTCACCACTCCTACGCCATACAACACCTATACACGGCTCAACATCCATATGCATAATATCATGAGTTTCATCCATTTCTACATACTACAACATACACAAACCATCCATAACATATAAAAAGAAGATTAAACCTTACCTTTTCCACTTAACTTCACAACTTGGCTAGGGTTGTAAATGGTAGAAACGAATGGTTTGATTGTTCCAACAACTATCTCACGTTAATAAGGACCCTTCAATTGATTGAATTGCTAGAAGAAAATATTTTTTGATCACTATTCATGATCATCAATTTTAGTTGCCATGGTAGAATGGTCTCTTTGTTTTCTCCAAGCTTCTCAATTTTTCTCTAAGCTTCTAAGTGTTGAAAAAGATGACTACTGGCCTTGCTTATCATCTAATATACACATATATGATTAACACATGTGGCCCATAGCCCACACATATCACACGGCCACATGGCCCCTTTTGTTCATGAATTATGAACTTCCTTTAATTCACTTTTAACCCCAAATTTTCCTTAATATTCCATCCCAATAAAATCATAAGCAACTTATGCCTTAAAACAAAATCGTGGTTAAAAGTCTCTACCTCGTATTCCGAAATAGTCTTGTCCTTAACTTATCATGGTTAGCTCGGATTATCCCAATGTACAAAATACGGGATATAACATTCTTGTTATATGACTCAAGTCTGTCGCATTCACATCGAGTTGCACTTACATTCAAAGCCTAAGTCATAGTTGCGCTTACATTCAAAGCCTAAGTCATACTCCTATCTCATATTACCATGGTGACATACGAACGTCTATGATTAAGTCTCTAAGTATCCAAATCCTACACGCGCTTAGTATTGACCTCATGTTGTAACAATCATGTTTTCGACATCCAGATTCCATGTTACGATATCCATTTTCACACGTATTCGTATCTCATGACAGTTTAGCACTCATGTATTCATGTCATCCAGTCTTCGTGTATTTATGTCCCACGTCATACATCTCGCGCCCGGGTAATAATGTCGTGTTCATGCCTATTTCGTACTCATGTCATTCGTGCCTACGCATTTCTTCCAAACCCCATGTATAGTAATCATGTAATCATTCAACCAATATTCGTGTGTTCAAGCTAGCTCAGTATTTATATTAGCTACATTCAAGATTCAGTAATCACGTTATGTCACGTCATGCGTATTAAGATGCTATGTGAGTTGTGTGTTGGTACTTTAGTTATTTGGCGGCGTTTGAGAAATGTCGTGAGGGTCGAATTATGAAGGAAGTCTGCCATAAATTTTGTAGATTCCAAAGTTAGTAGCGATTCTTAACCACTAGTCACAAATCGAGGACAAATGTTTCATGATTCTCGTTTCGTATGTAGTCGCTACTCGGTTTCATGTTCCCCAGTACATGTTTCCATGTAATCACGTATTCAGTTCTCATGATCCATGACCATGTTCCCACGTAACCATATCAAGCTCTTATGTTTTATGTCATGTTTCCTTCATGTTCAAGTATTCAAGCCATGTCCGGTCCCCATCTTAACCACGACCCATCATTCGAGGACGAATGATCCCAAGGGGAGATATTGTAACACCTCGTACTTTCCTTACTAAACCATATCGGTAATATCAGTAAATCCGAGTTAGATGTGAACGTATGAAACTAGTATAAAGATCATATTTTAGCTATGAATCCATTCGGGTGATAAACGATCGTTTTGAAGTCAAACCAAAAAGTGAAGTTCTTAAGGCCTTAAATTCGTCTAAGTACGAAGGAACGGTTGTACTTTATGGCTTTGTTTTCGGGTAGTGACGTTAGGAATTGGAGAAACCTCAAAACATGAAAGTTGTAGGCCTTTGAAATAAGTTTCCAACCATATATTATGGAGCTCAAACGGAGCTCTGTGATAGAAGTTATACCCGTTTTTACTGCGCGAAGTCTTTGCGCGATCGCGCACGCAGGCGGTATTCATGCCTTCGCAGCCGCCGCTGAAGTAACCTCATTGCGCGACCGCACACCGACCATGACGTTTTAAGAGCCAAATTTCGTTATATTCATTCCCACTTCGTTTTAAACCAATTTTTCTGAGGTAAAGAACCCTAAAAAAGTCTCTCAAGCCCTAAGGACTAAGCTCTTCTCTCCCAACCTTCAAGAAAATTTAAGGTAAGCCTATTACATGAAATCCAAGTCATACGTTCATGATCATTAATCAAGAATCCATCATTCTTAACATAGGGTTTTCAAGAAAACCCATCTCAAGGTTCAAGAATTCAAGATTTTGGAAATCCTCTTCAAAGCTCAATTCTTTAATTCAAGTTTTGGAGCGACTAAGGTATGTAGAGTTACTATCTACGTGTGGGAATATCATTGTTTCTTCCCCATGCCTCATAATCCATAAATTATGATTCTCTACTAAAACTAGGGTTTCTATACCATGCTCATGATAACCCTAGGTCCATGTCCATGATTATATTATGTATGAATTGTTATAATTCCATTATTGAGTTCTTAATATTTCTTTACGATTATTGAGAATCCGTCCGTAATCCATAAAAACCCATATCTTGCATTCCATGGGTTCTTGCATGCATGTTTTTAAACAAAAATGCTTATTTCATGAATATCCTACATGTCTACAAGTTTTCATGCAATTGTATTTTATAACTATGTTCATGCCATGACTCAAGATACACACATGCTAAATACAAGTTATTTCATGAAACCATGTTTACAAGTTATTTCATGAAACCATGTTTACAAGTTATTTCATGAAACCATGTTTACAAGTTATTTCGTGAAATCATGATTACAAGACAAGTACAAGTTAATTCACGAAAATCATGGGCTTCTTAGCCAACTATATTATGTTCATGTTTTTAGGAGTTGCGAATTCGCGAAGGCTCAAATAGCACGAAACTACGTAGCCACCGTAGGACAAGGATCGCTCCGCCCGGTTAGGATACCTTAATTTTACCTTTGAATGGATCCATCAGCACGTTACCACCTTATACCACGGCGAGGTATGGGGGCTCTTTCTGTCAGAGCGAGTGTACCGGACTCCACGTACCCACGTGGTGATATCACATGGTCGGTTTATGAAATGCTCTCCCTATTTCTCATGATTTACGTATGTTATATACATATATATATATATATATATATATATATATATATATATATATGTATGTATTCATGCTCGTACTCATATTCATGTCTGGGTTTCCGGTTTCGGTTCTTATCATGTTATCCCATGTCATGTTATTTCATTCGGTTTACATGCCGGTACATTCAATGTGCCAACGTCCCCTTTCTATGTGCCGGGGGGCTGTATTTCACGATGCGGTACTAATTTACGGGCGACGTGTCTGCTCGTGGGACACACTCGTATCGAACATTGGTGAGCCGTATCTCATTCGGGGTTTAGTCAACTCTTTGTTTTATAATTAGTTATGCATCTAAGGTATCTTTGGGGCCTTGTCTAATGAGCATGTTTTACGGTCGGACTCGTGATAGAGGTTTCATAGACTAGATAAGTCAGTTATGTTATGTCAGACTTTCGGAGTCGTATAGCCATTTTTGGCTCATTCATGTTGTTTCCGCACTCATCTTTAAACAAGTAATTTTATTAAGTATTATGACTTATTACGTTTTATAAAGGCTCATCATGCATTCACATTATATTCTGCTCATGTTATGCCTCATGATGATTCAGCAAGCCATGTGGTTCGCTCGGTCACATGCAGTAAGGCACCGAGTGCCGTGTTTCGCCCAGGCTATGGTTTGGGGCGTGACAGTTGGCTCGCTGGTGGAGCTCACGAATTAATTCTTTCTTCTCCGAAGGGACCTCACATATAGACTTCCCATTGATTTGCGGCTAAGTGCATCAGCTACTACATTCGCCTTTTTGGGGTGGTATAAAATACTCACATCATAATCCTTTAATAATTCTAACCACCGCCTTTGTCGAAGATTCAACTCCTTCTGCTTGAAAATATATTGGAGACTCTTGTGGTCTGTATAAATATCGACGTGAATGCCATACAAATAATGTCTCCATATTTTTAAGGCATGAATAACTGCAGCCAATTCAAGATCATGAGTTGGATAGTTCTTCTCGTGTTTCCGTAACTGCCTTGAAGCATAGGCGATGATTTTACCGTGCTACATCAAACACATAACCTAACCCCCGACCAGAGGCATCACAATACACAACATAACCGTCTGATCCTTCTGGGAGTGTCAGAACTGGGGCCGAAGTCAATTTATTCTTCAATTCCTGGAAACTGCGTTCACAAGCATCGGTCCACTGGAATTTTGTCGATTTCTGTGTTAGCTTCGTCAAGGGTGCTGAAATAGAAGAAAACCCTTCTACAAATCTTCTATAGTAACCTGCCAATCCCAAAAAACTACTGACTTCTGTAGGCGTTGTAGGCCTTGGCCAAGTCTTTACAGCCTCAATTTTCTGGCTATCAACTCGAATGCCATCAGCTGAAATAACATGGCCCAGAAAAGTCATAGAATTTAACCAAAACTCGCATTTTGAAAATTTTGCATACAATTCTCGAGTTCGAAAAATTTCAAGGGCAATGCGTAAATGGTCTACATGCTCGGCCTCTGTCCGAGAATATACTAGAATGTCATCAATGAACACAATCACGAACAGATCTAGGAGAGGCCTGAATACATTATTCATCAGATTCATAAATACCGCCGAGGCATTAGTTAACCCAAATGACATCACCCGGAAATTCATAAAGTGGCCATATCTCTCGTTCTAAAATCCGTTTGGGAATATCTCTTCTCTAACTCTCACCGAGTGATACCCCGATCTTAGATCAATTTTGGAAAACCATTTGGCACCCCGTAAATTGATCAAACAAATTATCGATCTGGAAGCGGATATTTATTCTTTATCGTTACCTTATTCGATTTTCATAATCAATGCACATCCGTAGGGAACCATCTTTCTTTCTCACAAATAGGACAGGTGCTCCTCACGATGATGAGCTGGGTCTAATGAATCCCTTCTCAAGCAAATCTTTCAATTGCACCTTTAGCTCTTTCAACTCTGCAGGAGCCATTCGGTAAGGAGGAATAAATATAGGCTTGGTGTCCAGCAACACATCAATAACAAAGTTAACCTCTCTTTCCGGAGGAAGGCCTGAAAGTTCATCGGGAAATACATCCGAAAATTCATTTACTACCGGGACGGATTGAAAAGTCGGTGGCTTTGCTTCAGTGTCATGAACTCAAACTAGGTGATATATATATAGCTTTTAGCTATCATCTTCCTTGCCTTAAGGTAGGAAATAAACCTACCTTTGGGAGACGCTGTATTACCTTTCCACTCAAGCACGAGTTCTCCCAGAAATTGAAATCAAACTATTTTTGTTGTGCAATCCACATTAGCATAAAAATAAGCCAACCAATCCATGCCCATAATCACATTAAAATCTAACATTTTCAGTTCATTCAAGTCAGCAATAGTCTAACGATTACATACCACCACCACACAATTTTTGTACACTTGTCTAGCTATTACGAGATCACCAACCGGAGTGGATACCTTAAAAGGTTTAATTGGCTCGGGTTTTACCCCAATACGATCAGCAATATACGGAGTGATATAAGACAACGTGGAACCCGGATCAATCAACGCATAAACATCATGAGAAAATATAGTCAATATACCTATAACCACATCTGGTGAAGACTTAAGATCCTGACGTCTGGCGAGAGCATAAATACGGGGCTGAGTGCCACCTGAACTGGACGCTGCCCTCTACCCCTACCACGGCCAGCTGGAATCTGGGGAGTCTACCCTATCGGGCGCACGAACGAGGAAGAACCGACTCGATCACGTGGTGAACCTACCCTCACCGTACCTCGAGGGACAATCACGCATCAAGTGCCCAGTCTATCCACAAACATAACAAGCATCTAAACCTTGGAGACACGGGCCCGAATGTAACTTTCCGCATGATTACATCGTGGGACCGGTGGTCTCCTCTGGCTATAATCACCTCCAAACTGGAAACTCGAAGCTCTCGAGCTCTGGCCCTGCCCAGAATGAATGGAGCTATCAAATCTCCTGCCTGCAAACTGAGGAGGTGCACTGGTCACCGACTGTCCTGAATATTTAGAATATGACTGCCTCGATCCCCTTCTATAGTCGCTACTGGCACCAACAGATTTGGCCCTCTTACTCTGCCCACTATCAATATCGCGCTCACCCGCTTTGCGGATGTCTCGCTCTTCTAAGTTACGGGCGTGGGCACAGACGAAAAATATCCAGCCCTCTTACCAATGGTTTTGTCAAGCAATCTTTGAACAAATATGGCCCTAATCCACTCACAAATCTATGTACTCTGTCTCCCATATCGGCCACCATGGTAGGAGCGTACCGGGCCAATGAGTTAAAACGGAGGCTATACTCCCGAGCACTCATACGAAGGCTATACTCCCGAGCGCTCATACTTCCTTGCTTTAGATTCAGAAACCTATCGGCTCGGGTCCTCCGAACCTCGGGTGGAAAATAATGACAAAGAAACGCATCACAAATTCTTGCTAAACCGGATGAGGTGCATTTTCCTTCCTTGAAGGTATCCAATTATTATACCAAAGGACCGCTACATCCCAGAGTCTATAAGATGCCAACTCCACAGATTCAGTATCAGAGGCATGAATAATTCCCAACGTTCTTAGCATCTCATCAATAAAACCTTGCGGGTCTTCGTCAAGGCTTTGACCGAAAAATCGGGAGGTTCAAACTCGAAATCACGGGGCTCTAAGCACTAGTCGCCCAATCACCTGACCCTTACTCGATTTCTTCGTGCCTAAGCGGTAACTAACTGTATCAATAGCTGAATAGCTTCGGTCATTTGTTGACCCGAAGCACCCGGTGGGTGAACCGGCATAGGAGCGCGGGCTGAAGCTCCTCTTGTTCTTCTAGGATAGGCGGAGTGTGAGAGGTATTGGATGGGGCCTCGCTACGAGATTCGCTTCTTTCTATATTTGTTGGAGGCTCCTTTTCATCAACCTTTCGTCGTAGCCTTGCCCCTGCGGGCGGTACAGAACTTTCTCTTTTCTGGCGTTCGATTAAATCATAACGCACAATTAAGGAAAGAAAATCTTATAACATGGCTCTATCACACGATCTAATAAGAAAAAAAAATTATTTTTTCGAAATGCCCCGTAGCCTCCTGTTTATAAGTGTGGCGCGCTTCACACCCATAAACAAGACTCTATTGGACACGAACACTTGTAGACACTCCCTAGGACGAAATTGCTCTGATAATACTTTGTCACGACCCGACTAAGGGGCCATGACCAGTACCCGGAGCTGATTATCGAGCACCTCTCATTATATATATATATATATATATGTAACCTCCAAAGCAACACATATCAATATACATAAGCCCTCACGGCTATAAAAATGATATACAAAAGTACAATGTAGTCATCGTGGGACATCCGCTACCCACACGTACGTACCTACGAGCTTTTACTAGAGTACTAGACATAAGGACGAGACAGGGCCCCGTCGTGCCCAAATATATATACAGAAGAATATGATCATAAATAGCACCTGCGAATAAGGAGTGCTCCCGTGAATCGGTGATAAGCTCCTACGGATTTGCGTCGTCTCCTGTCTGCTGTGCGTGAACACAACGTCTAAAAAGAAAGGACGTCAGTACGAATAAAGTACTGAGTATGCAAGGCATGAATAATACTAGCATAATAAGGAAATCATGAAACATGAGATGAATATATAACCTGCTTATCCTTTAAAAGAAAACACATGTCATACATATCACATATACCATCAGTGTTAACCCACGTCCGGGTAACCATCGCACGCCGCCCACTAGTGGTGTCATGCCTCGCCCTTTCAGCACAGTGTACTCATAAGCCGCTTTCCTTCGTGGTGTCATGCCCGGCCATCTAGGCACCGTGTAATCATAAGCCGCCCGCCTTCGCGGTATCATGCCCGACCATCTAGGCATGGTGTAATCATAAGTCGCCCGCCTTCGTGGTGTCATGCCCGGCCATCTAGGCACGGTGTAATATCATTATCATACACTTATCATAAAGCATGCATAAAGGCTCAAAGACAAACTATAACTCTATCGGGGTGACATAAGGTCTAGAACCCTCGATTCCATTATGGCGTAATCATGATCGTCACACCTTACCTTGAAGGAACTACCATTATAAGGTGGGTCTAGCAACAATGAATAACATCAAAGAATGGTATAGGGATCATTAGCTTCGTGGAAATATCATCTCATATTCGTAACGTATCTCTTATTTTTACCTGGTGAGAAGCTCTTTATAAACATGGACTCTTGAATTTCGGAATGTAAGAAGGTCGTGGAATAATAAAGAAGTCATGTCATAGGAATCATGCCTTAGAAAAGAAGGGACTAGCCTTACATACCTTTACGTTTCGCTAACTTTCTCACTTGAATGCTTCCCTCCAGTATTCACGTTTCTACATTCAAGAGAGTTCGCACAAAAATTAGATAATCGAAAACATACTTAAGCTTAAGCTAAAGCTAACGAAAATTGGGT
Organism: Lycium ferocissimum; assembly: GCF_029784015.1. NCBI lineage: Eukaryota > Viridiplantae > Streptophyta > Magnoliopsida > Solanales > Solanaceae > Lycium > Lycium ferocissimum. Next base: position 65,428,059 of record NC_081349.1, read on the forward strand.
AGCATCTCCTTTATTTCGATGACTTCCTCCACATAATAAATAACTCCCAACATCAATAGCAACACCCACAATATGTTAATCAATAGCTTCATCAAGCTAGACATTATTCAATTCTCACAATTCTATTTCAAAATCATCCATGGCCATAACTACAATACAACACCACATTCATCCTCCTATAATGCTTCTTTAACATCATTCAGATTATTTACAACAAGATCATGCTCACAACATGTCAAGAACTATAATCGATCAAGTCATAATTCAAGAATATTACTATTTTCATATTTGCACTCCTTGTCCTCCTCCCTTCTATAGTTTAAGTCTTTTAACCTCTCAATACTCTTAATAACATGAATTGAACATAGAACTCACCTTCGATGATGTAGGAATGGACTTTAGATGAGAATAATCTACTTGGAGAAAACCCTACTTCAATACAAAAAGGTGTCTTGATCTCTACAAACCCTGGTGAGCATTCTTGCACTAGATTCTACTAATTCTTGGTGATTACTCCTTAATTTCCTTTGGATATATGATAATATAATGAGAGATTTATCTAGAACCTTCAAGACTTGGAGAGAAAATAAAATCTGAAATTTTGAGGTGTGACTCATCTATTTATAGCTAGAACTGGAATGTTCCAGATAAGCCGTTTGACGAGTGGGTCGACGGTCACGTCGACGTGTCGATGGTCCGTTGACTTGCTCCATCGATCTGCTTCTGCAGATCAGAAGTTGCAGAGCCATATTGACGGCAGCGATCGACGGCCCGTCGACATGTCGACGGTCCGTCGTCGTGTCTCGTGGATCAGTTTCTGCAGACTAGAATTCTCAGAACATAACGACGGTGCACGTTGACGGCCCGTCGACATGGTTGACGGTCCGTCGATATTGTCTGGTGTCTGCAGATTTTCGTGAATCTGCTCAGCCTGTGTCGGTTTAATTCGTTCAACTTCTAATCCGTACATATACCCGGATACACCTTTGGTACCTCCGTACGCGGGGTAAAATAGCATCCCAATACTCGGGTACAAATCTCCATTTCAGGGTAATAGGTTTCTGCAATCAGGAATCTGTAGGCGCTGTGTACCATCAATAGGTTTCTGCAATCAGGAATCTGCAGTCGTAAGTTGACGGACCGTCGACACGTCGACGACCGGTCGACGTGTCGACGGCCGTCGACCCGCTCGTCAAATCGCCTCGCTAGAACTTTCCAGTTATAAATAGACGACCCTTGCTTTTATTTTACAGTTTCCTCCTCCTTCACAAGTCTTGAGAGCTCTAGAATATTCTCCACACCATATCAACACAAACTTAAGAGAAACCAAGGATTAATTACCAAGAGTTGAAAGAATCAGGTGCAAGGAGGTTCATTAGGGTTTGTATAAGCCAAGAATTTCCTTGGTATTGAAGTTGGGGTTTTCTCAAGTGAAGCATATTCATCCGAAGTACATTGCTACATAATAAAAGGTGAGTTTTACATCCATTCCATGTTATTAAGAGTATTTGAGTGGTTGAATGACTTGGTATAGAGAAGAAAGTAGAATATGAGCTCAAATATGAAAATAATGATATTTTGAGTAGTATGTTAACTTGAGTCATGATTTTTAGTATGCTATGAGCATAATCTTGTTATGAATAATACTAAGGATGTTGAGGAGTTATTATATTTAAATGAATATGGTGTTGTGTTGTAATTATGGTTGTGAATGACTTTGAAAAGGGGTTTTGAGGATTGGACAATGTTTAACTCGAAGAAGTCTATTGATTATGATATTATGGGAGTCGTTATATGGAGAAAGTTGTCAAAATAAAGGAAATCCTACCCAATTTTCGTTAGCTCTTAGTCGCCTTAGCTTAGCCTTAAGCATGTTTCTAATGATCTAATGTAATACGAATTCTCTTGAATGTAGAGTTGTGAGCTTGGAAGGAGAGCATTTAGTCGTTGAGAAGACGCAAAGGTATGTAAGGCTAGTCCCTTCTTTTGTAAAGGCATGACTCTTATATTACTATCCTCCATGTATTCCATGACCTTCTTACATTCCAAAAGTTGAAAGTTCATGATTCCTAAGAGCTTCCTATGAGCTAGAGATGAGATGTGTTCTACGATAACGATGAAGACAATGATGCTATTTTAAAGATTCTGAAGCCTATGAGATGATGCCATTATGAGCTTGATAATCCTATTCTATGATTTCCTTGTTGTTATTTCTTCCTGTTGTCTCACATCATGCTATTAGTTCTTTCAAGCTGAGACCTATCGATGATGTTTGATCCATAATATAATCGGAGGTTCACGACCTTACATCACTCCGATAGAGTGGTAGCTTTTAATTGGGCTCTCATGTATGATTTGTAAATATGTATGTATTTTAATAACACCGTGCCTACATGGCCGGGCAGTATAACACAGCGTCGCCCTATAGGTCGCCGGCCAGACACACCATTGCAATAGGCAGCTTACACCCCGGACGCAGGCGGCCCAGACGCGGGCTAATGATGATCACACCGTACCTATATGGTTGGGCAGCTTATATATATGTATACATGATATGATGCTATTTTAATACAAGAATTAGAATGCATGATTCCGCATTAAGAGGCAATCGGTTACAGGTTATCTCTTTGCCTTATGTCTTCTTTATTTCCTTATTTTATTATTCTGCATGCCTTACATACTCATTACATTGTTCGTACTGACGTCCTTTCTTTTATGGATACTGTGTTCATGCCCACAGGTAGACAGGGAGACGGGTTGAGTTTCTAGGAGCTTTCTCAGCAGAGATACAAAAGCACTTCACTACTCCGGAGTTGCCACTTCTTGGTATATTCTTTTGTGTACATATTGGGATATGGCGGGGTCCTATCCCGCCCTTATGATTTCAGTACTCCAGTTAGAGGCTCGTAGATACATATGTGTGGGTAGTAGATGTTAAGTGATATCTTATTATCTATCTTGTCATCACTTTGTCGCCTTGTGGGCTTGTGTACATATATGTTTATTTTGAGGAGTAGTTGAAGATCATTTCATGATGAGCTCGTGTTGAAAATGGTATATGTTTAGGTTGAGTTGGATGATAAGTCTAAAGTGTGGTGCTCGGTGGGCTAGCTCCGAGTACCCGTCATGGCCCTCCAGTTGGGTCGTGACAAAAGTGGTATTAGAGCAGTTCTGTTCCAGGGTGTGTCTACGAACCGTGTCCAGCAGAGTCTTGTTAATGGGTTTAAAGCACGCCACGCTTATAAACAAGAGGCTGCGGGGCATTTAGGAATAATGGCCACCCTTCTTCTTCATAGATCGTGCGATAGAGCTATATTATAAGATTTCTCTTTTCCCTAATTGTGCGTCATGATTTCAGTGATGCCTATGAAGAGGAAAGCAACAGCTGCCCAGGGCAAGACTGCAATAGGAAGGCGGATTGAACAAGAGCCACCGGTAAATATAGAAGAGGGTGAGTCCCATAATGAGGCTCCATCGCATATGTTATATCCCGTATTTTGTACATTGGGATAATCCGAGCTAACCATGATAAGTTAAGGACAAGACTATTCCGGGATGCAAAGTAGAGACTTTTAATCTCCGATATTGTCTTAAGGCCTAAGTTGCTTATGATTTTATTGGCATGGAATATTAAGAAAAATTTGGGGTTAAAAGTGAATTATGAAAACTTAATATTTCATGAATAAAAGGCCATATGGCCGTGTGGCACATGTGGGCCATGGGCCACATGTGTTAATTATATATGGTGATATAAGGTGACAAATTAAATCATACTTATCACCTTCATCTTGAGAAAATTCAAGAAACTTGGAGAAAAATAAAGAGAGGCCATTCGGCCATGGAACCGAGAATTTGAGCCCCTCAAATCTTGATTCAAAAAAAATATTTTCTTCTAGCAGTTCCAACCAATTGGAAGGTCCTTATTAACGTGCTTAAAAATTGACAATCATGTTGTTGCTTCATAATTTAAACTCACGTTGACAGTATTATATTTCGTATTTTTGTACGTCGGATTATTCGCAAGCCGAGGTGGGGCCCACACATTGAGATTTTTTTGGGACATGCGACTATTTATATGAATCACATATGTAAAGTTAAACATAACTCAAGAAGGACCCTTGAACCAAATCAAAGTGGAAGTCCTCCAAGCAAATATTTTTAAGTAACGTTTTCGGGTGATCTGACTTCGAGGGGCAGAAACGGTATTATAAGTTTGTAATTTGGAAAAATACCAAAGATAGAAGTTGTAGATAATTGAATTAGCTTTCCAACCATAGGTCATAGGACCACAGGTGACGTTGGGATAAGGAGATATGGACGTTTTAAGGCGGAAAGGTCAGTGGGCTAGGCCCAAACCGGGCCCAATCGGGTTAAGCCCATGACCCATGCCTATTTAAGTGAAATTTCAGCCCTTTCCTCTCATTTTTCAGACCAAGAACACCAGAAAATTCTGGAAAGAGAGAGAGAAGAGCCTTGGAGAGAAGAAAAACCAATTTTAACCAAAATCTGAGCCTCGAATTCCGAAGCCCATGAAGAGAAAAGTGTTGTACGCTGCGTTGTCTTCAATTTGAGCTAAAAATCAACCAAGGAGAAGAGTGATAATGTGGGGGCTGCATGCTTAAGGTATGAATACGGTTCCTTTTTATTGTTAACGAGTTTATTTAGAATTTTAACGGATTAGCACGGAGGGAATAGTCTGATAAATCCGTTTGTTGGTGTTGTGAATTATGGAAGGAGATTTGAAGCGAATATTGGATGAAAATAAATGTATTTACCTTGTAAAATGTGAAGGCTGTTGTTATTGATGTTGCTCATATGAATTTCGACTCCTTTACGGAAATAAAATTATTAAATAGTTATATCGCAAATTTGGTTGGTTGAGAAATTTAGAAAACAAGAAAGTGCGGGCTATTTTATGGCATACGTCGGTATTGGAAATGATGTTAATACTATTGGTATTGTTGTTGGTGTCGTTGGTTCTTGAATTGAGAATTCGGGCTAGGCATATAAACGGTGGGAAATGTCGCCCAAATTTACGTAGACAAATGCTAACTTAGGATTGGATTCCTAAGTGCTTATGACTAATGTTTGGTGTCTAACGACGTTATTGTAGATTTTGAGAAGCCAAGACTTAAGTTCGGAATAGCTTAGGAAGCGGACGAGGTATGTAAAGCCTATCCCTTCTTTCTTTTGGCATGTCTTAGACGTAAGTAAGATATGACATGATATGCGCCTTGGGGAAACTCCATTCTTAGGTTCGGAGCATGTTTATGATTCTTATTTTTTTCTTGAGGTTGACATTCTTTATATGGTCGGACTACGGTCCTTAAGTCTTATGTATGATTGAAATTCAAATGTTGCAAAAAGAATTTTTGTTCTTAAAAGATCCTATGTCTAAGAATGTCCGTAACTTTCATAGATAGAACCGGATTGCTTTGATATGCTCGCAAATGATTTTATAACGTATAATGCCCGTAACTTTCATAGGCGGGCTCGGATTGGTTTGATATGTGACTATGATCCCTACGGTTCTTCGATATGCTCATGATGTTTGATATGTTTCCGAGTGGCGTCCGAAAGATATTGGATATAACTATTGTCCTGACTTTCAAATGATAGTTCGTTTAAGATTATTTCATTGAGTCTTTGAAAATGATTTTATATGCATATGGTTTCTCACTACTCTGCTCGTGCGAGCTGTTATTACTTCTTTCACTGCGTCCCGGGCCAGGGCATATATTCGTGCACGACTCCACTGCGTTATTCACCGCGTTCCTCACTAGAGGGCCGGGGCATGTTATATGTATATGATGATACTCACTGCGTCCCTCACTAGAGGGCCGGGGCACGTTATATGATATGATGATATGGGGAGGCGGCCAGGATGGCATATGATGACTTCATTCACCGCGTCCCTCACTAGAGGGCCGGGGCACGTTATATGTACATGATATGATGATTTTACTTACCGCGTCCCTCACTAGAGGGCCGGGGCACGTTATATGTATATGCATCTGATGATTTTACTTACCGCGTCCCTCACTAGAGGGCCGGGGCACGTTATATGTATATGCATCTGATGATTTTACTTACCGCGTCCCTCACTAGAGGGCCGGGCACGTTATATCTATGCATATGTACAAGATGATTTTCTAATTATGTTTCTCCGTTCCCTAATGAATTTGACATGAAATTGACACGCATGATTTATGTTTCAGAGGCAAGCTTTATGATTTTCTGTACTCCTTATTTCAGTATGATTCTATCTACTATATTTCATGCTTTACATGCTCAGTACATATTCCGTACTGACCCCCTTTCTTCGGGGGCTGCGTTTCATGCCACGCAGGTACATACAGATAAGTAGAAGATGTTCCAACTGGTTTGGCGAGCTCCATTTCCTCCTGGAGTGCTGCCGAGTCAGAGTGCTTTTGTTATGGTATCTGGAGTTATGTTAGAGACTTTGCAGACAGTGTCGTGTATATAACATGTCAGTGTTGTAAGTGGCTATGTAAGCCGATGTATTATTATGCATTATGTTACAGATTTGTTATGATTACAGATTTTACTTGATTGAAAAAAAAGAAGATGAAACGTATGTTGTTCTTTGAAAAGCTTTCATTATGCATCCTTTTCATGATTTAAGGGCCCAGCATGATTATAAGTATCACGAAAGTCAGCGGGTTCGCTCGGCCCTAAGTAAGGGTCGGGTGCCCATCATGCCCTATCAGGTTATGGTGTGACAGCATACTTCTCATACTCTGCCTATTTTAGAGGAGCATGAAGGGGCCTCAACTCCAGCTCCAATGCCTCTAGTCCCTTCACCGGTTGCTTCAGGCTAGCAGATGACCGAGGCTATTCAATTATTGACCCAGCTAGTTGCTGCTCAGGCTCAGCGACAGAGTGCGGGTCCAGGTGATAGAGCGACTAATGCCAAGGCCCGAGATTTTATGAGTTTAATTCCTCTGAAATTTTTCGGGTCGAAGCCGAATGAAGACCCGCAGGGTTTTATAGATGAAATGTTGAGGACGTTGAGAATAATACATGCTTCTGATACTGAGTCAGTGGAGTTGGCGTCCTATAGGTTGAGGGATGTAGCGGTTCTATGGTATAATAATTGGATATCTTCGAGAAAGGAAAATGCACTCCCCCATCTTGGCAGGAATTCGTAGATGCTTTCATCCGCCATTATTTGCCACTTGAAGTCCATCGGGCTCGAGCTGGTGTTTCTGAATTTAAAGTAAGGAAATATGAGTGCTCGGGAGTATAGTCTCCGTTTCAATTCATTGGCTAGGTATACTCCGACTATGGTAGACGATATGGGAGATCAGGTGCATCGATTTGTGAGTGGCTTAGGGCCACATTTGATCAAGGATTTCTTGACAGCTTCACTCCAGGAAGGGATGGATATCTCTAGTATTGTGCTCACGCTCGAATCTAGGAAGAGCAACGAGCGACCGCAAAGGGTGAGCATGATATGGACAGAAGAGGGCACAGTAAGAGGCCGTATCCGCGATGCGTAGTGAGTATAGAGGGAGTCAGAGGCCACAATACTCCAGATATTCAGGCCAATACATGGCTAGTGCACCTCCTCAATTTGCGGGCAGGAGATTTGATCGCCCTGTTTATTCTGGACCGGGTCAGAGTTTGAGAGTTTTGGGTTTCCAGTTTAGAGGTGATCCCAGTCAGAGGAGACCATTGTTACCATGATGCAGCTAGTGCGGTAGATTACGTTCGGGTTCGTGTCGCCGAGGCTTGGATGCTTGTTATGCCTACGGTCAGATTGGGCACATGATGCGTGATTGTCCCTCGATGAGTGGTAGAGGTGGGGCTCAGCCTATAAGATCAGCAGCCGGTTCTTCTTCGTCCGTGTACCCTGTAGGACAGACTCCCCAGACTTCAGCAAGTCGTGGTAGGGGCAGAGGGGGAGCCTCTAGTTCAGGTGGCCCTCAGCGTCGTATTTATGCATTAGTCGGATGATAGGATCTTAAGTCCTCCTTTGACGTCGTTACAGGTATATTATCCGTATCCTCCCATGATGTTTATGCATTGATTGATCCGAGTTCTACTTTGTCGTATATCACTCCTTATATTCTTTGGTTGTATTGGGGTGAAACCTGACCCAATCAAATCTTTTGAGGTGTCTACTCCTGTTGGTGACCCGGTAATAGCTAGACAAGTATATAGAAATTGTGCGACCGTGGTATGTGATTGTCAGACTATAGCTGATTTGATTGAGCTGGAAATGTTGGATTTCGATGCTATCATGGGCATGGATTGGCTGGCTTCTTGTTATGCTAATGTGGATTGTAGAACAAAAATGGTTCGATTCTAATTTTTGGGAGAACCAGTGCTCGAATGGAAAGGTAATACAGCATCTCCCAGAGGTAGGTTTATTTCCTATCTCAAAGCAAGGAAGATGATTGCAAAAGGTTACCTTTATCACTTAGTCCGAGTTCATAACACCGAAGACAAGCCGCCGGCTCTTCAATCCGTCTCGGTAATAAATGAGTTTCCGGATGTATTTCCAGATGAGATTCCAGGTCTTTTACCGGAACGGGAGGTTGATTTACTATTGATGTGTTGCCGGATACCGAACCCATATCTATTCCTCCTTACCGAATGGCTCCTGTAGAATTGAAAGAGCTAAAGGCACTGAAGGATTTGCTCGAGAGTGTTATATCCCGTATTTTGTACATTGGAACAATCTGGGTTAACCATGATAAGTTAGAGACAAGACTATTCCGGGATACAAAGTCGAGACTTTTGACCTTCGATTTCGTTTTAGGGCATAAGTTGTTCATGAATTTGTTGGCATGGAACATTTAGAAAAATTTGGGGCTAAAAGTGAATTAGTGGAAAGTTGGCAAATCATGAATTATTGGCCATTTGGCCGTGTGGCTTTGGATGGTCCCCACACATTTTGTGGCCAAATTTAATTGGTCCAACCCATGTGTGGGCCATGGACACTTGTGTAACTCATATATGAGCACAAAAGATGACTAATAAGTCATCTTTTCACCATTCTACACTTAGTGAAAAATCAGGAACCTTGGAGACCAAGAACTAAGGCCATTCGGCCATGCCCCCAAAAATTCAAGATCAAATTTAGCCATCAAAAAATTATTTCTTCCTAGCAAACCCACTAATTGGAGGTCCCTTGTTAACGTGGAGTTGTTGTTGGAGCCAATAAACCACTTGATTTCATCCTTTGCAAACCCTAGCTAGTTGTGAAGTTGAAGGGAAAAGGTAAGATTTAATCTTGTCTTTATATGTTATGGAAGGTTTATGTATGTCGTAGTATGAAAATATGGATGAAAGAATTGCATATGGAAGTGAAGCCGTGTGTATGGCTTGTAAGCCGTGTAGGTGTGATGTTGTGTAGAAGCTATGAATTAATTCTATTTAGTATGTTTAGTTATTTTAGTGTATGGAAATGGATGAGAATCATGATATGTGTGTGAAGTGATGGTGGCCGAATATGGATCATGTTGTATGGCAAGGAATGAATTAATTTTGTTTAGTGTTTTGATTGTTGTCGTGGTGAATTCCATGCTTATAATGAGGATTTAATGACTCAAGTTGAAGTTGAAGTTGATGTGGGACGTTTGGCACCTTAATGTGATTCATATATGATTTTTGTATTTATGGAAATGACATTGTTAAAGTGTGGATTGTTGGTGTAATTCATGAATTTGGGAGAAAGGAATATAATTGTGTTGTTCTCGGGTTTGGGGGTTTCGGGTGAATTGGAGTGTTGTTTGGGATGTTTGAAATATTGTGTGAATTGTTTTAAATGTCCTTGAATATTGTTGGTATGGGTTTGGGCTAGTATTTGAATGCATGAGCGTTGATGTTGGTTTGAATGTGAGCCGTTGAATTGAATTTAATGAATGTTGTTGAATGATGTAGAAGGGAGTTACTAATGTTATAATGCATTTCGGATTGATTGTTGATGTTGTTAGAATGATTGTTGGTGTTGTTGTTGTTGAATTGGCCGAGTTAAATTCTCGGGGTTGTTGTATTTACAGGGGAAATGCTACCCAAATTTCCGTAGAATGACGTACTAATTTGGAAATGAACTCCTAAATGCCTATAGTTAATGTTGGTATTTAATGATATTGTGTAGATCTTGGGGAGTCCGAGACATGGGCTTGGTTTGGATTAGCTTTGGGAGCGAACGAGGTATGTAAAGCTTAGCCCTTCCTTCTTTTGGCATACCTTAGTTGTAAATAGGCTATGATACGAGCCTCGAGGAAATTCTGTTCTTGCGATCCGAGTATGCCTACAATTCTTATTTGCATTTTATCTTTGACATTCGTAATGTGATGAAACAATGGCCCTTATGTCTTTGAAAAAATTGGTTTTCAAACGTTGTATAAAAAGTTTTGTTCCTAAAAAGTTCTACGTCGGAAAAAGGGCCGTAACTTTCGTAGACAGAACCGGATCGCCTCGATATGTTCGTAGGAGATTTTATGGCATATAATGACTATGTTTTCCATAGGCGGGCCCGGCTTGGGTTGACACCCGTCCGTGGGTCCCGCGACTTTTCTTTATATATTTCTGATGACTTTTGAAAGAACATGGTATGACTATTATCCCGACTTCAAGTATGGTCAATTTACTTATCTTTTGAGTCTTTGATAGTGATTTTATGCATATGGTTACTCACGACTCTGCTCGTGCAAATGGTTATTGCATCTCTCGCCGAGTCTCGGGCCGGTTATGTTATCGTGCGCACTATGTGATATTCTCGAGGATGATGTGTCCGGTTCGCGAGCCCCTCTCGCTATGCGTGGCCGTGTACCGTGTATATTTGGTGTTATGATGTGTCCGGTTCGCCGAGCCCCTCCGCCAGGCTGTGTGTACCGTGTATATGTGATATGTGATATGTCGGGTTTCGGAGATATGAAATCTTCTGGAGTATGATGTGTTATGGCGCCATTGACGGGCGGCGACCATATTTTCTCGAGCCCCATGCATGATTTGTATTTTAAAAGTAAACATTTCGGTATTTTGGATATCGCACTTATTTACGTATAGATTTCGATTAGGACTCGCCTCTCGTTTATCGTATCTTCGCTTTGCATACTCGCACATATTCCGTCTTCGACCCCTTTCTTCTGGGGTCGCGTTTCATGCCCGCAGTACGTACGCTCATTTTCGGTGATTCGCCACCCTAGGAAACCTATTCTCCGTCGGGGAATGCTCCCTTTGTTCTCGGGAGCCCATATTTTGGTATATATGTTCTTCCGTTGCATATGTATTTGTTGATTCGGGGTACGGCGGCCCCGTCCCGTCATATGATTCTCGTTGTTCCGAGGGGTCCGTAGACATATATGTGGGTTATGGTTATTTACGTACGTGTGTGTTCGTATGTTTTATGTTCCTTCGGGCGACCCCATTCGTCGTGGCGGCCTTGTCGGCTTGCATTTGTATATATTTTGGGCCGTTGCGCTACGTGATAGCCTTGCTCGCTCGTGATATATATGTTTGTGTTGAGACAGTTTGAGACAAAGATTCGATATTTGTATACGTATAAGCCATCCGTGTGTGATTCGGATTAATGAATGTGTTTGGGTGCCCAGCTCGGGCACCAGTCACGGCCTACGGGGTTGGGTCGTGACAGAGAGGGGATTTATTAGACCCAGTTCATCGCCATGGAGAGCACCTGTCTTATTTGTAAGAAAGAAAGATGGTTCCCTACGGATGTGCATTGACTATAGGCAGTTGAACAAGGTGATAGTAAAGAATAAATACCCACTTCCGAGAATCGATGATCTGTTTGATCAATTACAAGGTGCTCAGTGGTTTTCAAAGATAGATCTGAGGTCCGAATATCATCAAGTGAGAGTTATAGAAAAGGATATTCCGAAAACAGCGTTTAGAACCAGATATGGTCATTACGAATTTCGGGTGATGTCATTTGGGTTGACTAACGCTCCGGCAGTGTTTATGAATTTGATGAATAATGTATTCAGGCCTTTTCTAGATCTATTTGTGATCGTGTTCATCGATGACATTTTTGGTATATTCTCGGTCAGAAGCAGAGCATGCAGAACATTTATGTACTGTCCTTGGAATCCTTCAGACTCGTGAATTATATGCCAAATTTTCAAAATATGAGTTCTGGCTGAATTCTGTAACTTTTCTAGGCCCCGCAACATCCGGATGAACTGAATCAGGAAAGCATCTATAGACTCGTCCCAAGTTGCTGGAGACGCATCTTCCCCGCAAGACTGTTCCCTCGTTTCATACCAAATATAAGCGACATCCTGCAACTGATAAGATCCCAACTCTACTGCCTTTCTCTCAGTAGCATGCATAATGCGAAAGACTTTCTGTAGCCCATCGATGAAGTTTTATGGATCCTCCACCCTCATAGACCCTGTGAACACTGGAGGCTTCATGTTCATAAATTCCTTGGTCCTGGAGCTATTCGACCCTCCGCTAGCACCAGCACTGGGGAGGGTGAATAGCCGGATAGTACTCGACATCCATGTCTAAAGCACTAGGCTGCGGAGTAACTGTGGGACGGACCTCCACAAGCCTTTCTGTAGCTGGGGATGCAGTCGGGGCCACTAAATCCGATGCAAGCCCCTGAGTCTCAGTGTGAACTTCTCGAGATTGAGAGTCCTCTTCTCTGGCGGCATCAACAGCAGCCCTTTGGCTAGTATTTTACGTCCTCTTGGTGTACTTCCTTTTCACAGGAATTTTCTTAAATACGTAATACACACGAGTTAGAAGGATTCCTTAAAGCATAGTTCTAACTCATAGGATCTAGAGTATGAAAGAAGTGAGACAATTCTAGATGTCTTGGTGGTCAACTATCTATATGTGTGGCGCGCACACACATATTGTCACGACCCAACCCCGTAGGCCGTGACTAGTGCCCGAGCTGGGCACCCATACGCGCTCACTAACCAGATTCGGCATACAAACGACTCGTACATAAATCAGTATCAGACGTGTCTCCAAACTGACGCATACAAATATATATACCGCGCGAGGCTTGCAAGGTTATCATATCGTGCATAACATAGAAAGCATACATACACGTTAGCCGATAACGCACAAATGATGGGCCGCCCAAACACATCTTACTCAACGCGTCCGAACAAAACCCACATAACCCACATCTATGTCTACGTACACACCAATATGTAATAATGCACCGATGACGGGACAGGGCCCTGCCGTACCCTGAATAAACATAATCGTATACATCGGAAGAGTATGTACCCAAAATATTATGCTCCCGGAACAAAGGGAGCACTCGAACAGTGGCAATGGAAATCCTACGCCGGTGGATCACCAAAACGCGTATCCGTACCGCGGGCATGAAACGTACCCCGAAGAAAGGGGGTCGACGAATACCGAGTATGCAAAGCAGGAAGTATAGAAACGAAGTCATAACCGAAGTAAGGTATACAGAACGTGAGCATAATCACCCAATTACCAAAGTACTTATATCCAAGATACAAATCATACATAAGCAGTGCAGAAGACGAATATAACTATCAGAATGCCCAAAATACTTAGCTTTATTTTGAAAAACATTTCTGTCCCACATATACAGAAAATAGAACACATCATATAAACTGACGTTAACCGAATGCCGAGGAACGTACGGCCCGATCCATAAATAAAATAATAGTGCCGAGGAACGTACGGCCCGATCCATATATCATATAATAATATAATAATGCCGAGGAACGTACGGCCCGATCCATATATCATATAATAATATAATAATGCCGAGGAACGTACGGCCCGATCCATAAATAAAATAATAATCATACATCACATCACGCCATCATATATCATATCGTATCAGATTATCATATCATCAAACATCATATCACATATCACATACGGTCCGCAATGGGACCGGCCAGACGAACGTGGTCGCCACTCCATCCGGACGCCACAACACATCATACTTCGAAGGTTCTATATCTCCGAACATCTCCGTCACACATCATAACATATATACACGTACCCGGCCAAGAGGGGCTCGGCGTACACTTGGCCACATCATACTTCGTATCACATCATACTTCGGAAACACATCATGGCGAATAGTGCGCACGATAACAACCGGCCCGGGATCCGGTGAAGGATGTAACAACAAAACGCACGAGTAGAATTGTAAGTAGCCATATGCATACAAATCATTATTACAAACTCAACAGAATCACCAAAGCGAACTATTATTTCAAAACCAAGACAATCGTCAAATCAAATTTCCTCCGAATGTTACTCGGGAACATATCAAACCGAACTTCAGTAACCATGGTCACGTATCAAAATCATATGCATAAAATGTTATATCCCGTGTTTTTGCACATTCGGGAAATTTGGACATAATTGTGATTTGTAAGAATAAGGCCAATGATTTGATTTTATGTGGTGTGTATGTTGTTACTTATGGAAATATTGACACGAGAACATCGGACAAGGCCTAAGGGCAAGTTTGGAATTTTGGAAATTAGTCCGGAAATTTCTAAAATAGGATCCATGAAGAATTGGGCCAAAAAAATGGAAAATGAGGCCCAAAGTTTGGAAGGTGGCCGGCCAAGGCTACAAACCACCATTAATACATGGAATTAAATTCCATGTGATTAAATAAGATGGCCACCACATATTCTTCATAATTCCTAGAACTTTCAGAAAAAAAAAAAGAAGAAGACCTTGAGAGCAAACCCATTCGGCCACAAAAAAAAAAAAAAAGGAAAATTTTTTCTAGTTCTTCAACTTTGATCCAAAAATCTCTTCCTTCTTGAATTCTTGATAAGTTCAAGACGCTCTCCGACGTGGTATAATTAGTTTAGCGAAAGAACCACGTTTGCGACAAGTTGGAATTTGAAGAAAAAGGTAAGAATTCTATGTTTTTGTGTTATGGAATGAGTATATGTGTTATAGTGATTAGAGTTGCATGAAAATCATGGAATTGTTGTGTGTGTGGTGTGCAAGCCGTGTGTGTGTGTGTGTGTTGTGGCCGTGTGGTGCCATAAAGTGAAGGGAGATGGATGAATTTATTTAGTGTATTAATTGTGTTGTTGTGTTCTTGTGGAGTAAATGGAAGGAGAATGGTTTAAGTTGGCATGAAAAATCTATTGTTAGGTTGTTGTAGGAATTATATGATTTTATTCTAGTTTTATGTTAACATGGAAATGAAATTGTTAAGATGCAAATTATGATGATTGTTGATGAAATTGGAAGATGGAAACATACTATGAATATGCATGTTAAAGATTAAAAGTTTTGGATGCATTATGGCTTTGGTGGAAAGTTTGCATATATGGTATATTTTGCGAATATTTTGTAGAAATGATATGAAGTGTTTCCAAATCGTATTCGAATGGTTGTGGATTGGTAAATAAATATGAGAATGTTGACATGAAGTTGGAAAGGTGAAGTCGGAATGAAAGCTATAACAATATGGTGGAAAGAAGATTAGTTGTGTTATATTGTGATTTGTAGTGACTATTATCGTGTTGTTGGTATTGTTGTGGATGTTGTTGTTGATATTATGGCCGGGTCAACTCCGGGATGTTGAATTTATAGGGGAAATGCTGCGAAATTTCGGTAGGCAAGTATGGATCTAAACTTGAGTTCTTAAAAGCTTGTAACTCACTTTGGTAACTATGACCAATTGTAGATTTTGGTAGAAACGGGAGTGGAGCTCAGACGAGCGTAAGACGCGAATAAGGTATGTAAAGCCTACCTTTCCTTCCTTTGGCATGTCCTAGTCATACTAGGTGAAGATCGGAACCTCGGGAATAGTTCTGCTCTTGGAAATCCGAGTTTGATTTTGCATACTATTCATTTAGCGCAATTGAACTAAAATCCTTATCTTTGGTCAAAAGAATGCTTAAACCTTTGTAACGGTTGCCAATGTATCCGAATCGCTCCTAAAACCTTTATGGATGGCTTTAGGGAGCCTAATCTTTGTAATTCATGTTCGCCGCCTCGACTTGACCCGAGGTGGGCCCTGATCCGAGACTCTTGTCTATGCTCCATTGATTTATTTTGGTACAATAATTAAAGGACGTTGTTGAACTAATTCATTATGTTCTATAGTATACTTTGTGTATTACAACGTTACTAATATAATCATTACTTCGGTTTTTCCAAAAATAGCTTCGGAAACGCGTTTGTGGTTCACCAATGATTTTTTAAAAGAACTAGTCTTGTACAAGAAACATAAAATTGATTTCTTTCTAAAACCACTCGAAAGGGGTGCGATGGCCTCGGCTTAGGCCTAAGTGTGCTATGGCCTTGGTTTGTATCGAGTGAGCCATGGCCTCGCCCGATCGCGAGTGTGCTATGGCCTCGGCTTACGTCCGGGCGTGCTATGGCCTTGGCTTATGTACGAGTGTGCTATTTTTCAAAACCACTCCGCAAGGGATGCGAGGTTTTACTATTTTATTTCATTTACTATTTATGTTTATTACCATTACTAATATGCCCGAAGGGCCATTGTTGATATTGAGCGGAAGCGCTGCCCGAAGGGCCATGATTAATATCGAGCCGGAAGCCTGCCCGAAGGGCTATCATTATTTCGCGGAAGCGGCGCGTGTGATGTATTGTATTACTCCCTTAAAAGAAGAGTTCTAGATTACATTACTTACCTTGAAAACGTTAGTTGGATTGCGGTTATTTATTTAAAGCCTGTTTTAGGGCTCTGTGTATTTATTTATGTTTTTTTTCTCAAGCGAAGGCTGCAGGTATTGGGTTGATTGTGATTTCTTCCCTCCTAAATTGCGCGATGGTTATTATCTATCCTCGCTTTACATATTCGGTACATATTCCGTATCGACCCCCTTTCTTCGGGGGGGTCGCGTTTCATGCCAGCGTGTCACAGGCGGCGCGATTCGGCGATCCCGCTTACTTGGGGATTCGGCTCTAGATTCGGACAACTCCACTCGTTCCGGAGGCTGTTCCTATTTTGGTATAATTTTGTGTATATATTACGCAAGTTGTACTTTTAGACGTACGAACGGCGTGGGTGTTATGGATGTTTGGTTTTGTCAGTCACTATATTGTTGAACAGAGGTAGCGATAGCCTCCTCGGCCCGCCTTGTCCTACGTCATGTATATATTTATATGTGTGTATATATATGTCAGTACATTTTAAGACGCTTTAAGTTATGTATCGACTTTAGTATTTTATCTAGAGTTTCAGAAAAAAAAAAATCTATTGATCGCCATGTTCGAGTGTAAGTAGCAAATGTTGAGTCCTCAGACAAGGTAAGCCCGGTCACTTGTCACGGCCCTAGGTTGGGTCGTGACAAAAGTGGTATCGGGCTTGATTCGATCCTCGGCATGTTCGCAGACGGTGTCTAGTAGAGTCTTGTTTATCGGTGTGTTGTGCACCACATCTATAAACAGAAGCTACGAGACATTAATAGGGTGTTATTCTTTCTTTCGTGGTGAAGATCATGCAGATAGATTTGTGTCGTAAGTAAAAGTCCCGAATCTAATAATCTGTATGATTTCAGTAATGCCTAGGAAGGGTAAAGCGACGGCGGCTCGGAGAGGCAAGGCCGTTGTGGACGAGCGAGGTAGCCAAGCCCCCGGACTACCGAGGCTCGGACTCGCCTTTGGGATACGCATTCGGTCCCAGGGTTCTCCTACTTCTCCATCTTCGGAGGGGCTCAGAGAGGCAGCTGATCCAGCCCCAGCTCCAGCACCTGTACCAGTGCCTCCGGTTCACCGACCGGATATCCAGAATCAGGAAATAAGAGAGATGAAGGATGCTATACGCTTGCTAACCCAGATACTTACTACCCAGGCTGGACGACAGGATAGGGGCCATGAATACCCGGATAGAGCCGCTAGTGCCAAGGCCCGAGATTTTCTTACCTTAAATCCCCCAGAATTCAAAGGCACGGACCAAATGCTGATCCCCGGGAGTTTATAGATGGTATGCAACGTACTTTGGATATAATGAGGGCGTCGGCTACGGTACGTTGAGCTAGCGCCTAGGCTACGGGGTATAGCAATTAATTGGTTTAGTCATGGAAGTTATCCGAGAGGGAGGGATGCCCCTCCGCCGACTTGGCGAGGAATTCTCGGATGCCTTCTTGCGCCATCACATGCCACACCGAATTGAGGCGGGCAGAGTTGACCGGTTCCTTAATTTGCGACAAGGGTAGCATGTACGTTAGGGGAATATAGTGTGGAGTTTGATTCTTTAGCTAGATATGCCCTTCTATTGTACGGGATATGGAGGATAGATCCATCACTACGTAAGGGGATTAGAGCTCGAGCTACGGGGAGGCTTGTATGGCGTTTCCATGCGGCCGGGTATGGATATAGCTCGTGTTCAAGCTTATGCCCGGGGATCGGAAGATCGTAAGCGTCGGCGAGAGGCTACCTCGGGCGAGTAAAGTGGTCGGCCCAAGAGGGCCGGAGTCGGAGGGTCTGAACAAAGGTTCCACCAGAGAAAGTAGACCCCAGTCTAGCGCATCCTCGCAGTTTCGAGGATCTCAGCGGGGTAGAGAGGCTTTTCCTAGACAAAGGCAAAAATTTTCTTATGCGTCGGGCTCCCAGCGGGCGGGGTCGGGCGGAGGTGATGCCCCCAACGTGCGACTTGTGGGAGACTCCACGTAGGGCGATGTCGGCGTGGTGTATGTTATACTTGTGGTGATCCGACGCACTATGCTAGAGATTGTCCACGAGGAGTGGGCCAGTTTTCTCGGGAAACTCGGCGAGCGTCGTCACCTCGGTAAGAGCCCCCGGCGAGGACCTCGGACTTCTTCGGTCGAGGTAGGGGCGGAGGTAGAGCACCTAATTCCGGTACGGGGCCACACCGTATCTATGCGCTAGGGGGAGACCGGATCCCGGAGGCTCCACAGGATGCACCACCAGGTAATCTAAGTTGGTGAATTTGTTATATTGATTGGCAAATGATTTATGTGTGCTGCCAAAAAAAATATAATATAATAAACTTCCCCGCTATACTTATAAGACCTTATAAGGTTCATTTAACATTCGAGGACGAATGTTTTAAAGGGGGGGAGGATGTTATATCCCGTGTTTTTGCACATTCGGGAAATTTGGACATAATTGTGATTTGTAAGAATAAGGCCAATGATTTGATTTTATGTGGTGTGTATGTTGTTATTTATGGAAAATATTGACACGAGAACATCGGACAAGGCCTAAGGGCAAGTTTGGAATTTTGGAAATTAGTCCCGGAAATATCTAAAATAGGATCCATGATGAATTGGGCCAAAAAAAATAAGGGAAATGAGGCCCAAAGTATGGGGTGTGGCCGGCCAAGGCTACATGGACCAAGGCTCACATGGAATTAAATTCCATGTGATTAAATAAGATGGCCACCACATCATATATTCATAATTCCTAGAACTTTCAAGAAAAAAAAAGAAGACTTGGAGAGCAACATTTACTCCATTCGGCCACAAAAAAAAAAAAAAAAAAAAAATTTTTTCTAGTTCTTCAACTTTGATCCAAAAATCTCTTCCTTCTTGAATTCTTGATAAGTTCAAGACGCTCTTCGACGTGGTATAATTAGTTTAGCGAAAGAACCACGTTTGCGACAAGTTGGAATTTGAAGAAAAAGGTAAGAATTCTATGTTTTTGTGTTATGGAATGAGTATATGTGTTATAGTGATTAGAGTTGCATGAAAATCATGGAATTGTTGTGTGTGTGTGGTGTGCATGGCCGTGTGTGTGTGTGTGTATGTTATGGCCGTGTGGTGCCATAAAGTGAAGGGAGATGGATTGAATTTATTTAGTGTATTAATTGTGTTGTTGTGTTCTTGTGGAGTAAATGGAAGGAGAATGGTTTAAGTTGGCATGAAAAATCTATTGTTAGGTTGTTGTAGGAATTATATGATTTTATTCTAGTTTTATGTTAACATGGAAATGAAATTGTTAAGATGCAAATTATGATGATTGTTGATGAAATTGGAAGATGGAAACATACTATGAATATGCATGTTAAAGATTAAAAGTTTTGGATGCATTATGGCTTTGGTGGAAAGTTTGCATATGTGGTATATTTTGCGAATATTTTGTAGAAATGATATGAAGTGTTTCCAAATCGTATTCGAATGATTGTGGATTGGTAAATAAATATGAGAATGTTGACATGAAGTTGGAAAGGTGAAGTCGGAATGAAAGCTATAACAATATGGTGGAAAGAAGATTAGTTGTGTTATATTGTGATTTGTAGTGACTATTATCGTGTTGTTGGTATTGTTGTGGATGTTGTTGTTGATATTATGGCCGGGTTAACTCCGGGGATGTTGAATTTATAGGGGGAAATGCCGAAATTTCGGTAGGCAAGTATGGATCTAAACTTGAGTTCTTAAAAGCTTGTAACTCACCTTTGGTAACTATGACCAATTGTAGATTTTGGTAGAAACGGGAGTGGAGCTCGGACGAGCGCAAGACGCGAACAAGGTATGTAAAGCCTACCTTTCCTTCCTTTGGCATGTCCTAGTCATACTACGTGAAGATCGGAACCTCGGGAATAGTTCTGCGTCTTGGAAATCCGAGTTTGATTTTGCATACTATTCATTCAAGCGCAATTGAACTAAAATCCTTATCTTTGGTCAAAAGAATGCTTAAACCTTTTGCGACGGTTGCCAATGTATCTGAATCGCTCCGAACCTTTATGGATGGCTTTAGGGAGCCTAATCTTTGTAATTCATGTTCGCCGCCTCGACTTGACCCGAGGTGGGCCCACGATCCCGAGACTCTTGTCTAGCTCCATCCGACTTATTTTGGTACAATAATTAAAGGAATATTTGTTGAACTAATTCATTATGTTCTATAGTATACTTTGCTGTATTACAACGTTACTAATATAATCATTACTTCGGTTTTCCAAAAATAGCTTCGGAAACGCGTTTGTGGTTCACCAATGATTTTTTTTTTTAAAAGAACTAGTCTTGTACAAGAAACATAAAATTGATTTCTTTCTAAAACCACTCCGAAGGGGGTGCGATGGCCTCAGCTTAGGCCTAAGTGTGCTATGGCCTTGGTTTGTATACGAGCGAGCCATGGCCTCGGCCCGATCCGAGTGTGCTATGGCCTCGGCTTACGTACGGGCGCGTGTATGGCCTTGGCTTATGTCCGAGTGTGCTATTTTTCAAAACCACTCCGCGGGATGCGAGGTTTTACTATTTTATTTCATTTACTATTTATGTTTACCTTACCATTACTAATATGCCCGAAGGGGCCATTGTTGATATTGAGCCGGAAGCGAGGCCGGCCCGAAGGGGCCATGATTAATATCGAGCCGGAAGCCACGCCCGGCGGGCTATCATTATTTCGTCGGAAGCGGCGCGTGTGATGTATTGTATTACTCCCTTAAAAGAAGAGTTCTAGATTACATTACTTACCTTGAAAACGTTAGTTGGATTGCGGTTATTTATTTAAAGCCTGTTTTAGGGCTCTGTGTATTTATTTATGTTATTTTTTCTCAAGCGAAGGCTGCAGGTATTGGGTTGATTGTGATTTCTTCCCTCCTAAATTGCGCAGTGGCTATTATCTATCCTCGCTTTACATATTCAGTACATATTCCGTACTGACCCCCTTTCTTCGGGGGCTGCGTTTCATGCCCGCAGGTACAGGGACGCGATTCGGCGATCCAGCTGCTTAGGGATTCGACTCTGGGAGTCGGACAACTCCACTCGTTCGGAGGTCGTTCTATTTTGGTATAATTTTGTGTATATATTCGCAAGTTGTACTTTTAGACGTACGAACAGCGTGGGTGTTATGGATCTTGTTTGGTTTTGTCGGTCACTATATTGTTGAATAGAGGTAGCGGTAGCCTCCTCGGCCCGCCTTGTCTACGTCATGTATATATATTTATATGTGTGTATATATATGTCAGTACATTTTAAGACGCTTTAAGTTATGTATCGACTTTAGTATTTTATCTAGAATTTCGAGAAAAAAAAAAATCTATCGATCGCCATGTTCGAGTGTAAGTAGCAAATGTTGAGTCCTCAGACAGGGTAATCCGGTCACTTGTCACGGCCCTAGGTTGGGTCGTGACATAAAATCCTCACTTCAGACTCAACAGATAAGTATATAATCATACTCGGGGGGGGGCGGAAAAATAGTCATATTGAATTCTTTCAAAAGCCACTAGAATTATACAGAAGAAGATCGCGGGACCCACGGACGAGCGTTAACCCATTCCGGCCCCGCCTACAAAAATCATAGTTACCATATATTATCAAATCTTTATTACAAACTCAAAGGATAAGTAAACTGATCGTGCTTAAAATCGGAATAATAACCATATCATATCCTTTCAAAATCGTCAGAAGTACATAAGAAAAGTCGCGGGGCCCACTTAAAGGTGTCGACTCAAGTTTGGCCCGCCCATGAAAATCATAGTCCTTATACGTCATAGAATCATATACGAGCATATCAAAGCCATCCGGTTCTGTCTGTGAAAGTTACGGACGTTCGTAGTTTTCGGAATCGTTTAGGAACGAAACTCTTTTAAGAAAGAAAACCCAACTTTTATGCAATTTTTAAAAATCAACCATACAAAGACATATAAACCATAGCTTGTCCACATAAGGATTCCAACATCAAAAGCAAATACGACTCATAAACGTATTTGGATTTTTGAGAATAGAATTACCCCCGAAGCTCATAACGTACCATAACTTAGCCATATCTAAGACATGCCAAAAGAAGGAAGGTAAGCTTTACATACCTTATCCGCCCTCGAAGCTAGTCCAAATTCAAACTTCGGGCTCTCTAGGATCTACAATTTCGTCATAATATGCCAAACATTAGCTAAAGGTATTTAGGAATTCATTTCCAAACGAACATCAAATTCTACAGAAATTTGGGCAGCACTTCCCCTGTAAATACACCAACCCCGAGAATTCAACTCGGCCAAATCAACAACAACAACAACAACAACCAACCTAGCAACATTAATAATCAATCCGAAAGGCAACACAACATTAATAACTCTCTTTTCATCATTCAACAACTTTCAACATATTCAATTCAACGGCTTACTCTTCAAGCCAACATCAACGCTTATACATTCAAATACTAACCCGAGCCCATACCAACAACATTCAAAGACATCTTAAACAATTCATACAACATTTTCAACAATCCAACAATTGTTCCAATCTACCCGAAAACAGTCCCCAAACCCGAGAACACAACTATAATCCATCCCTCACTTCCAAATCATGATTTGCACCAACAATCCACATTCTAACAATGTCATTCTATTAAATATAAAAATCACATTAAATACACATGATTCTCCAAATCATCCCATACAATTACAACATCAATCCTGAGTCATTAAACTCTCATTTCCAACATAGAATTCATAACGACAACAACCAAACTACTAATTAACAATAATCCATTTCTTGTCACATAAGTAGCCTACATTCGTCAACACTTCCTACAAACATATATAAATGATTCTCATTCATTTCTTCACCCTACAATGATCACAACATGCTAACTAGACCTCAAGTCATTACTTCAATACAACACAACACACACACACCTCATACGGCTATGCACTACACACACAACCTTCACTCCAACATGCCATATTTCATGACTTTCATCCATTTTAACATACTACAACATGCATACAACCTTTATAACACATAAAATAAGATCAAATCTTACCTTTCTTCTTCAACTTCACAAATAGGCTAGGGTTTGCGATCTACACAACGGATGGTTTGATGGCCCAAACAACACTTCCACGTTACTTAGGGACCTCCAATTAGTGGATTAGCATCAAAGAAATAATTGTGGGATGGCTTGTTTTGGACTTGAAATTTTGGAACCTTGGCCGAGAGCCTCAACTTGTTGTTCTTCAACTTCTATTTGTTTTTCTAAGTGTTGGATGAGATGAATGAATTGGTAGTCATCTTTTGCATACTAGTAGGACTTATACATGTGTCCATGGCCCACACACATGTGTTGGAGCAATTAAAATTGGACACAAAATGGGTGGGACCTTTTCTATAGTCACACGGCCAAAGGGCCACAATTTGCATGATTTTCAACTTCCAATTATATCACTTTAGGTCCCAAATTTTCCTAAGTGCTCCATGCCAACAAATTCATGAACAACTTAGGTCTCAAAATAAAATCGAAGGTCAAAAATCCCGACTTTGCATCCCGAAATGGTTTTGGCCCTAACTTATCATAGTTAAACCGAATTGTCCCAATGTACGAAATACAGGATATAACACATATAAAACTAACCCCATGGGACACGGTTTCATGGACTCCCTAAGACACTTGAACCTAGGCTCTGATACCAAGCTTTGTCATGCCCCGAACCATAGCCTGGGCGTAACATGACACTCGGTGCCTTGCTACATGTGACCGAGCGAACCACATGGCTTGCTGAGTCAACATGGGCCATAAACTGATGCAGAATACACTTTAAAACATGGATAGTCTGAATAACATGAGTCAACATAATACTAATGAAAATACTGTTTAAACATGATACGAAAATAGTCTGAAAGTATAATAAGTACGGAGCCAATATTGGATATACGACTCTGAACATCTGACATTACATAACTGAACTAGTCTATGAAACCTCTGACATGAGTCTAACTGCTAAACCGTTTACTGGGACATGGCCTTTGGCATACCTTAACTGCATAACTGACATGAAATAAATAAAGATAACACCCCAAATGAAATGGGGCTCACCAATAGTTGATACGAGCAATGATCCTAATGAGCAGATCCGTCGTCCTGTAAGTCAATCCCGACATTGTGAAATGCAGGCCCCCAGGCAATAAAAAGGGGACTTCAGTACACTGGAACTGTATTGGTATGTAAAGCATCTGAATGAAATTAACATGGAACATGGAATAATAGAACTAAAACTAACCAATGATCTTTCATGCGGAAGCAAAACTTTCACTTAAAAAGCTCTCTTCTCTCTCCTCCCATGCAAACCCTAATTTGAAAACCCTAAAATTTCTATGGCCACTCCGGCCACTGGCCAGCCACCGCGTCTGGTGGTTGGTCAGCCTCTCTCTCATCAAGATTTCCCTCCTCTCTCCTCATCCAGCAATCCTCAACATCCAAATACAGCAACCTCTACGAACACTGAGCATAAATATCTTCATACCCTTATGCCTGATACTGTTGAAAATCCCATGCAGACGTGTGAACCCATCCCTATGAAGAAGGTGGAGATTATAGATGGTAAACACGTTGTAAGATGGTCCTCCTCTGAAGTCTTACGAATAGAGATGATTGAAAACCTACAAACTGCCATAGTTGGTAAGTTTTTGTATGGATGGCCCGAGTTAGATGAACTGAGAATTATTATAACTCAACAGTGTGGTGCAAAGGGTAACTATCATGTAGACTTTTTGAGAGACAGACATGTATTAATAAGATGTGATTTAAGAGAAGATTTTATTGCTATCTCGTCAAAAAGTGTTTTTTGGTTGAAATCAAAGGATGGTCATTCTTATCAAATGCGACCTTTGATATATGATTCTAAGTTTAGTATTGAAAGGAGACTTCAATTGCTATGGCTTGGATATCCTTTCCAAACCTTCTTCCTACTTTTTTTGTCAAGGAATCATTGTTTACATTAGCATCAGCTGTGGGCAAACCAATTCAACTAGATCTTTGCTACTATAAACAAAACTAGGCCAAATAGTGCAAGAGTGAAAGTGCAAGTAGATTTGCTTGCAGATTTGCCTAAGTCTGTGTGGATAGAGATTGAAGATGATGTTACAAAGGATATCAGGTCTATTCAAGTTAATATTCAGTATGACTACCTACCAAAGTATTTCACAAAGTGTTTTTTGCAAAGTCATTCCAATGAAGATTGTTGGGTGCTTCATCCAGAACTGCTAGAAAATGAGGTGGAAGACAAAGAAGAAGTGGTTCAGAACAATAGAAAGGCTATAGTACATAAGCGAGAAGAACACTGGAACAAGTAAACAATGAGTTCAACAAAGAAGATATAGAGGATATGGGGGTGGAAAAAACCAATGCAACAATATCTACCAAAAGTTTTATCCGGTGATGCTTGTGGTAACATATCCACGGAAACAAAGGGCATCACAAGAACAAAATGATTCCAACTAGGAAGGATGCTGGAAACAAAGAAGTTACTGTGTCAAACAAATTTGAGGCTTTGAACCAAGGAGTAGAGGATACTGAAGTTAGTAAGTTGAACAATGATAATAAAAGTAATGTGGAGGATGTGGTAGAAGATGATGTTTCTGTAGAGCAAAGGGTTGCAGTTGCATTTGTAGATGACATGAAGGATCATAATCAAGTTAATAATGTGCATGATGGTGTAGAAGCTGCAATTTTGTCTCAGGACAAAGATCAGGCTAAAAATAGGATCATTTCTCTGGAAGAGGGTGAATTTGATGAGAATGAAGTTGATAATGTGCAAAATAGTGAAGCTGATAATCAAAGTGTAGTAGCTATTGACAAAACACAACAAATTAATGGTGATCATGTTCAAAAAGAGATTAATAATCAACAGGTGGATAGCAATGCAGAAGCTCAGGAGGTTAATGTGGATTATGATTCAAAAGGGCTTATATTTGTCAAGAACATGAGAATAATGGAATATCTGATGATGTACAAGAGTCTGTAATGGTGCATGGAAGAATTGATGAAGATCCTAATGTTGGAGAAGGAGTGTCTGAACCCATTGATCAATATGGGGGCAAAGATGAAGTTGATCAGAATAAAGGTGTTTTGGAAGTTATACATAATCTTGGGGATGGGGTGAATAATCTGATTAATAAGGATCAAGTACAAGTTAACAGTATACCAGCACTAGCAGATATAGATGTTCAGTAACTAGGAGAGAAAGATAAGGGTGTTAGAGATGAAGATGAAGATTTTACTCAGATTTCTAATGTAATTAACAGGCATTATGATATAAAGGAGGTTTCTAAAGCTTCTCAGGAAAATCAGATGTCTGAATGTACTCAAGCAGGTAAGTTGAATATGAATAAAGTCTCTAATGAGGAAGTTCAAGGTGAGATTAGAATGTATTCAATTAGCCTGGAGAGTGAAGATGAAAGGGTTATTGGTTGCTTTCCAAGTAAGACTGGTTCCATGGATCAGGAGGCTTCTGCTCAAGTTCTAATTCTGAAAGATAATTCTAATGTAGTATCTACACAGATGAAACCTTCTCTTCATAAAGAATTACATGATCTGGTGTCACATAATCTGAAGGATTTGGAGAATAAATGTTGCTTTACTGAATGGCAAGATGTGATCAGTACAGATGGTAAGCAAGCTGAGAGTAATCTAATATTGGAGAAGTGTTCTTCACATGAGACTAAAGGTAGTAACAAAGGGAGGAAGGGCAATCCTAATCTTTGAATTGGTGGTTACTAGATCAGCTTCTAAAAGAAACACAGGTGTAAGTAAGCAAACTAGAGAACAACCATCCAGGATTCAGTCAAAGAAGGGTGCTAGTTCTAAATTAAGTTCCTAATGATGAAGGCATTCTTTTGGAACATAAGATCTGTGAATACTCAGAAGGCATTTCATAGAGTTCAGATGTTGCATAGACATCATAAATTCTTTCTAATAGCATTCATGGAGCCTTTTCAAGATTCTAGACACATTGACAAATATAAAAGGAGATTGGGTATGCAGGTGGCTGTCTTTAACTGCAATGGTAAAATCTAGTTTTTTGTTAATGATGGCATTGAGGTGGAAGTATTGATGAACTCTGATCAGCAGGTTACTCTCAAGCTTACTTTCCTAGACAGTGGCAAAATGTTAGTCACTACCTTAGTTTATGCAAAGTGTGATGCTGTGGATAGATTGGAACTGTGGGATAATATCTATTCTTTATCAAGCAGCATGAATTTTCCATGGTTGGTAGGTGGAGATTTCAATGTCATTTTACATGAAGAAGAGAAGATAGGTGGGTTGCCTGTTCACCAAACTGAGGTTGAGGATTTTGCATTTTGCAAAAACTCTTGTGACCTGCAGGATATTGACTTTAGGGGCAGTCCTTTCACTTGGTGGAATGGTAGAGCTGGGGAAGATTGCATATTCAAAATATTGGACAGGATCTTAGTCAATAATCAGTTGCAAGAATGGCTTGGTAATCTACAAATGGAGCATTTATCCAGAACTGGATCAGATCATGCACCTCTTTTGCTTACAACAGGAGAACAAGTTCAACAATTCTCCAAGCCTTTTAGATTTCTAAAATTTTGCGTAGATCATAAGTCTTTCTTACATACAGTGGAACAGCATTGGAGTACTGAGTTTGTTGGAGATGCTTTTATTACTTTCAAGTTGAAAATAAAGAAATTGAAAGCTGCTCTATCTGTATGGAGTAAAGAGACTTTTGGTGATATCTTTAAGCAATTAACTATTAGAGAGGATATTGTTAAGATCAAAAGCAGTTGTTTGAAGAGGATCCCTCTGAAGTTAATAGAATGGTTTTGCAACAAGCTCAAGCTGAATTCAAAAGATATATGCATTTTGAAGAAGAGTTTTGGAAACAAAAGGCTGGTGTTAAATGGCAATCAGAAGGAGATAGAAATACAAGGTTTTTTCACAGGTTGGTAAATGGAAGAAGGAAGAGAATGCAACTTAATAGAATACAGAATGATGAAGGTGCATGGTTGGAAGATAGGGATCAGATTTCAGCAGCAGCTATAGACTTCTATCAGCAACAATTCTCTTCTGAGCCAACATCATCAGACTATAGCATCTTAGAGCATGTCCAGGAAGCTGTTACTCAGGATCAAAATGATTTATTATGCTCTATGCCATCTTTGGAGGAAGTGCATAGAGCTGTATTTGAGTTAGTAGGTGATAGTGCATGTGGCCCTGATGGTTTATCAGGAATCTTCTATAATAAAATGTTGGGATATTGTTGGGGCAGATGTATACAATGTAGTTAAGGCTTTCTTTGATGGTCAAACTCTTCCAAAATCTGTCACTCATACTAATTTGGTTTTACTACCAAAGAAGGAAATTATCAACAATTTTTCGATCTCGGCCTATCGGTTTTAAGTAACTTCATCAACAAGATCATTACTAGAGTTATTCATGACAGATTGGAGTCTATTCTCGCCTTCCTTAATTTCTCAAAACCAATCTGGTTTTGTAAAAGGAAGGAATAATATAGAAAATGTGTTACTTACTCAAGAGGTTGTTGCAGATATTAGAAAGAGGGGAAGGCCAGCAAATGTGATCATCAAACTAGACATGGCAAAGGCATATGATAGGGTCTCTTGGAAGTATTTAATTCAGGTGATGAAGAGGATGGGATTTTCAGAGGTATTTGTGGATATGATTTGGAGAATACTTGCTAATAACTGGTATTCAATCCTCATTAATGGACAGGCTACTGGTTTCTTTCATTCTACAAGGGGAGTAAAGAAAGGTGATCCTTTATCACCTGCATTATTCATCTTGGCTGCTGAAGTATTATCAAGAGCTTTAAATAGCTTGTTTGATGAAGGGATGTACAGGGGCTAGGGTTTGCCTAAATGGAGCTCTAATATGAATCATTTGTCATATCTTTGATGACACAATAGTTTTTGCCTCTGCTGACAAATGGTCACTTCAAAAGATTATGAAGATTCTGCATGAGTATGAAGCTGTTTCTGGTCAAAAGATTAATGTTCATAAGAGTGCTTTCTACATGTATAAGAGAATATCTAGTGAACTGGTGAATGAAGTCCAGCAAATCACAGGTTTCTCAGGAGGTGAATTTCCTTGCACCTACCTTGGATGCCCAGTGTTTCATGCAAGAAAACAGAAGATATTCTATAGAGATGTGATAAAGAAAGCTAGAGATAAATTGCAAGTATGGAAAGGAAAACTACTGTCATTTGGTGGTAAAGCTGTACTGATTAACAGTGTGCAGCAAAGCATTCCTGTATATCTGTTATCAGCAATGGTTCCTCCCAAATGATCAAAGAGTTACAAAACATGTTTAATAGATTTTTCTGGCAAACAAAGGAAGATGGTAAATGTAAACATTGGTCTGAATGGAACAAATTGTGTTATCCCAAAGGGGAAGGAGGTTTAGGATTCAGATCATTGAATGATATTTCAAAAGCTCTTTTCTCAAAACTTTGGTGGAGATTTAGAACAAGTAACTCTTTATGTGGAATAAATACTGTAAGAAGGTTAGACCAACTCTTGTTCAATGGAAGGGTGGTACTCAGACATGGAAATATATGTTAGAAGATAGGAATGATATAGAGCATCATATCTAGTGGGAGCCTCATCAAGGTTCTTTATCCATATAGTATGATAACTGGTTGAAAATAGGTGCCTCGAATGATCAAATTCAGTTCCAAGCTTACAAGGATGACAGTGTAGAAGATCTAGCAGAAATAATGGAAGGAGATCATTGGGATATGACAAAGGTACAGCAGATGTTTTGTGATGAAATGGTGCAGCTTATCAATAATAAGCTTGGAAATCTAATTGAACATCAGGAAATTGACAAACCTCATTGGATGCTTACTAGTTCTGGAAAGTTCACAGTAAGTAGTGCATGGGAGTACATAAGGCAAAAAAGGCAGGTTTCCTCTTATTGTTCAAGGTTTTGGATCAAAGGTATGCCCTTTAAAATATCTCTTCTCATTTGGAGAGTTTGGTTTTACAAGTTGCCTGTTGATGAAGTATTTCAAATGATGCATATTTCTGTAGCCTCAAGATCTCGTTGTTGTCACGATATCAAGAAACAATGGATCATTTATTCTTAAGCTGGTCCATTTGTTATGAAAGTTTGGAAATATTCGTGATGCGGTGGAATTTCAGGACCTCTAATTCAGGTAAAACATGCAATACTAAAATGGTGGAACACTCCTGTTAAATCCAATCTGAAGACCTTATATCAAGCAGTTCCGTACCTTCATTTTGTGGCATCTGTGGAAGGGTAGAAATACAAGGAGGCATGGAGGTTCTATCACTGTGAACAAGGTTATTTATGAGATCAATAGAGGTATATTGTTATTGGCACAAAGCCTATTTCCTAGCATGAAGCAGTTTCCAAAAAAGTGGCCTTTCTTTGTGCAATATTTAGAAAACCTGAGAAAGACAGTTGTTCACAAGGAAGTAACATTGTTACCACCAGAAAGGGGGAAATACAAGTGCAATACTGATGGTGCCTCAAGGGGTAATCCAGGTCCAAGTTCAGAAGCTTTCTGTATTAGAGATCATAATGGAGATTTAGTGTATACAGCAGGGAAAAGATTGGAGGATACTACTAATGTAATAGCTGAAGCAGTTGCAATTGAAGATGGAATACAATATTGTGTAGATCATCAGCTATAACCTTTGATAGTAGAAACTGACTCTTTAACTATGCAGAAGATATTAGATGGAATATGGGAAGTGCCATGGAGGATATCATTGGTAGTTAAAAGAATTCAAAGGCTTAGAGAAGGAAAGCAGATTGGTGTGGCTCATGTGCTAAGGGAAGGAAATAGCCTGGCAGATTTTTTCACTAACCTTGTTTTTGATTTTGCAGGTACCATGCAGTTTCATAATTTTCAGGAAGTCCCATCAACAGGTAGAAAGATAATCAACATGGAAAAAACCCAAACTCCAAACATTAGAATAAGAACAAAGGAGCAGTTTTGAATAAAGGAGGGAATAAGCGAATATAGTGCGGTCTTCGGTGTGTGGTATTAATGTCATGTTCAATCTCTTTTGAAGGATGTACTATATCTAGTTGGTTGTTTATTAGACGAGATATTGGATTGACTTGGATTTTGAAAGCTGGATCAGTACTACTATAATGGCTACAAGAAGTGCAACCCAGAAGGTGCATCACAACACAAGGAGCAATCATCTTGATGGATCAGTATGCAGGAGGATTCAGCAGTCTATGCAGACCTGTGCTGATCTGTGAACTTGGTCATATGGTGAAGCTGTGCAAGTCCTATAAAAACTCTACTGGAAGAAGCTTATTACAACCAAAAGCCTGAGGTTCTACTTCATGAGTTCTTGATCCATTCCATCTGTGAGACTTGTAGATGTGAAAAATGGATACAAGACAAGGCCTTGGAACTAATTGGTTTTCTTCTTGAGATGTTATTAGTATTAGAATAGTTTTACCATTTCCCTTTTCTTAGATTTTTTTTTCTCTTTTCTTCTTTTTTTGCTTGTACAGTTTGAATTATTTTAATAAATTTCCACCTTTTATGGTGGCTTTAATTAAAAAAAAAAAAAAGAACTGAAATTGAAACTGTATCTGTAAGCTTAACATCAACATGAATATCATCTGACATGAATATGTATAACATGAATAAAATATTTTAAGTCTGTAAAGGTATATGTGGGAGTGCATTAGTATAACCGACATGTAATCACCATGTAAGTATGTGGCGTCTGATCTCCGCCCGATCAGCTAAGCCATCTTGTACCTTGCCGGGGTACAAGACATGAACATGGCATGAATGGATCCAATATCCCGCAATGGGGAAACATGAAGGAATCGTCCTAACTGGGCGGAGCGATCCTTATCCTACGCTGGCATACGTAGTTTCAGATATTAAACCTTCTCGGTAATCTGTGCAACTCCCAAAACATGAACATGGATATAGTTGGCTTAGATGCCCATGAATTACTTAAACATGACTTGTAATTTGGTATATAATTGTATTTTAACATGAACATGATTAATAATATATATATATATATATATATATATATATATATATATATATATATATATATATATATATATATAGGATTTTCATGGGATTGATCGTAATAGTTAATAACTTGCATTTAAGAACCCATAGAATGCAACGTATGGGTTTTCATGGATTACGATGATTCTCAATAATCAAAAGGGAATATTAAGAACACAACAACAAACGTTTAAAGCAAACATAGTATATCATGGTACATGTACTTAGGGTTATCAGGAACATGTTTAGAACCCTAGTTTTGGTGAACTTTCATATAATCATGGAAGAACATGGTGTGGGGAAGAACAATGATGTTTCCCCACGTACATAGAAACCCTACATACCTGTAATGCTCCAAAACTTGTATAAAAGTCTAACTTTGAGTAAAAAGTCCAAAAGCCTTAGTCTTGAATCCTTGTGATGTGTTTTCTTGACAACCTTAGGTTAGGAATAATGAATTCTTGCTTATAAATCATGGATATAGGTTAGAATTCACTTGAAAGGCTTGGAATAGACTTACCTTAACCTATAAGAGTGATGGGAGGAGAAATACTTCGTTCTAGGGCTTGAGAATATGAAAAGTGGGATTAAAAAGTGAAGTCCCATATTTATACTTATTGTTGAGTCGAAATTTGTACGAGCAACATGTACGGCCCGGCCCGTACATTATTATACGGCCCATACAATGTGGCCGTATCTCATGTGAAAAATTCCTAAAACCTACGATTTTTGTGAAAGGAAATACTGTTTGAAAATACTGCCCGTACTTATTTGTACGGTCCGTATAAAATGTACGGTCAATAAGTACGGCCCGTACATAAATGTAAGGTCCGTATATCTTGATCGTATCTCAATTGGCAAATTCCAGTGACTTGGATTTTCTGGGGCCGATGTATGCCCAATAAGTACGGCCCATACTTATAAGTACGGTCCGTATAATTTGACACAAAATGTGAATCACTGAAGGGTCGTAAATTTTCAATCCTAACACTTCCTGTTGGTTTCTAAGTCCTCGAATCATGAACATAGCTTAGTTAAAGGTACGAGGTGTTACATCATCCCCAAGAGTATATTAATATTTATATCAAAGAATGTCCCGAACATGAAATAGGGCTCACTAAAAGACTATATGATGAGGGAGGCATTTAGTGAAGGCCCTCGCAATCCTAAATATCAATACATTCATCCACGAAAAACATGCAGTGCCCTGGCGAAGAGACATGAGTACAGAACAACAAGTACGCATATGCATCACCGACTCCCTCACTTAAAATGGGACAAGACAGTTAAGGAAACATGAAAAGATAATATGAAAATCAAGACATAATCAAGTTCATTTCATAAAACATCATAGAGATTTAGCTTTAAACATACATATTTCTTTGGCAAAAGTTCTATTAGTCATTGACATAACAACTAAGTCACCATGTGTTCGACATGAAGTCTGATACCAGCCCGAATCGGATCAGCCATCTCCCCAGAAAGACATGTAACTCAATGTTCATTTAATAAAAATCATAATCCTAGCAAAGGGAATCCATCTAATTTCCCAAACCAATTGCTACAATATTATGGCTCTACACTGGTACGTGTAGCTTTGAATAATTGGCCCTCTTTTATATAAAGGTTGATTGGCTTTAGTGTA
This sequence comes from Lycium ferocissimum, assembly GCF_029784015.1. Taxonomy (NCBI): domain Eukaryota; kingdom Viridiplantae; phylum Streptophyta; class Magnoliopsida; order Solanales; family Solanaceae; genus Lycium; species Lycium ferocissimum. Next base: position 65,462,397 of record NC_081349.1, read on the forward strand.
AGTGGGAGACTGTTGGAAATATGCCCTCAAGTCAAACACATATAGATGTGCAGGGATATTTTTGTAACAAATATTAACATCTACAACAACAATATACCTACCGAAATCCCATAAAGTGGGGTCTGGGGACGGTAGAGAGTACGCAGAACCCACCCCTACCTTTAGAGGCAGAGAGGTTATTTCTGGTAGACCCTCGGTATAAGGATAAGCAATTCAAAGCCGTACAGAAAAGAAAATAGCAAAAGCGAATAAGCCATGATAAAGCAGTCTGAAGAAAGAGCAGTAACTACCACAAATCAATAAGATAATCATAGTACAAGAAACCAAAGGACAAGAAACTACAAGAGCAATACTACGACTACTAGCATGAAAGTATAAGTTAGACACGCTCAACTACCTACTAACCTTCTACCCTAATATGTGTCCTCCATAACCTCCTATCTAAGGTCATGTCCTCGGTAAGTTGTAATTGTGTCATGTCCTGTCTAATCACCTCTCCCTAATAATTCTTCGGCCTATCGCTTTTGAAACTATCCATAGCCAACCTCTTACACCTTCGCACAGGGGCATCTGTGCATCTCATATTCACATGCCCAAACCATATGATCATCCTTGCTTCCCTCATCGTGTCCTCTACCGAGGCCACTCCCACCTTGTCCAAGATATCTTGATTCCTAATCCTATCTCTCCTGGTATGGCCACACATCCATTGCAGAATCCTCATTTTCACAACTTTCATCTTCTGAACGTGAGAGTTCTTGATTGGCCAATGCTCTGCCCCGTACAACATAGTCGGTCTTACCACCACTCTGTAGAACTTACCTTTAAGTTTTGGTGAAACCTTCTTATCATACAAGATTCCAGATACGAGCCTCCATTTCATCCATCCTACACTAATAAAATGTGTGACATCATCATCAATCTCCCCATTTCCTTGGATAAAAATATTAACATTGTATGTATAATTATAATAAAGGTAATCTTCATCATCTTGATACGTCTTGTTTATATAATTTGAAGACGATGATCAAGCTCTTGGATTAGGCTATAGATTTGAGGGTTATGATAGTGATCATACCAATAAGACCTTAATGTCTCAAAAGCCCTGATCTTAAGCATCCTTAGTCGTTATGGTTTATCGATAAAGGGTATCGGTAAAACTATTAGACTAGCACATTCTCTGTATGCTAAATGGAGAGGGTGGTTGATCTCATAACCACTTGTGTGTGTGACACTAATGCAAGAATGTAGGTGCTCATTAGAGAATGAGTTCACTGGATTGACCTGTATGAGAAAACCTTAATGGTTGCCCGACTAGCTTGTCAATGAGGAAGTACTCATGTGGAGATTGTGCAAGTGATCCTTAGACCTGAGATCACCATAGTAGCTTATAGGCACTAACCTATGCATTGATTCACCTTTGGCTCATCATGTATGGATGTTGACGAGGTGTTTTTCAAGTAGGGAAGTGTATATTTAAGATAATGAGTGGATCAAAATGGGATTCGTCGCTCTTAGTATGTGGAGTATACGTCCTATGTGATCTCGTGAGATTATGACATGGGAATCTCTGTCCAGAGGTGAACAAAATCTAGAAAAGAATTTTTAGCACCTTGTTATTAAATCATACATCCATGGATAGAATACAAAGAGATGAGAATTTGAGATTGAAAATATCCATTCCCTAGCTCATCCGAGATGTATGACATGAAGAATTGAATTGCACGTTAACCTACCACAGAAGGGATTTTGGTATCTCCACCATGTCCTAGGTCACTAGGTCTTAACTTGTTAATAGACGGTAATCTAGATCATAGGACTATCCTAATAAGAAAACAAGAGTCACTCTAATCAGTTTAATCAATTAAAGAGTTAATTGATATCACCAATATTGTTTATCTTATCAGCAGAGGTCCTTTCTAGAACACTCAACTCAGTATTTGACAGTAGTAATTATGTGGGATATGGTATGCCTAAATGAAGTCAGAATATTAATCATCTGGCTTATGCAGATGATACAATAATATTTGCATTTGCAGAAAAGGAGTCATTGAAGAAAATCATGAAAATTCTACAGGAATATGAGGTAGTTTCGGGACAAATGATCAACAAAGATAAGAGTGCATTTTGTATGTATCATAAGGCTGCATTTTATCTGGTTCAACAGGTGGAAGAAATTACAGGTTTCAAAAGGGATCATTTCCCTTTAAAATACTTAGGCTGTCCAATTTTCCATGCAAGAAAGGAAAAAGTGCACTATAATAAGCTTATCAAGAAAGTTGAAGAACAAGCTTTAGAGCTGGAAAGGTAAATTGCTCATCAATAGTGTTCTCCAAAGTATTCCTGTTTATATGCTCTCAGCAGTTGTCCCTACAAAATACACTATAAATGAGCTGCATAAAATCTTAGCAAGATTCTACCTGAGTAATAAGGAGGAGGGTAGAAGCAGGCATTGTGTTTCATGGGAGAATATTTTTTTACCAAAAGAAGAAGGGGGTCTTAGCCTCAGATCTTTATATGATGCGTCTAAAGCTCTCTTTGCCAAGTTGTGGTGGAGATTCAAGACATCAAATTCTTTATGGTGAACCTTCATATAGAATAAATACTGTAAGAAGTTGAAACCAACGGAGGTACAGTAGAGGAAAGGAGGGTCTCAGATTTGGAAAAAGATGATAGAATCAAGCGATCAAGTGGATAAACTGATATGGTGGGAACCAAGGAATGGAGCATGTGATGTTTGGGAAGACAATCGGACTAAACTTTATTCACATAAGTAGATTATTCTAACTAAGTTTAAGATAGATACCAGCATTGACGATTTGTCACACTTCATGAACACAGAAGGTTGGGATATACAGAAAATGCAAGATAAATTTCAGCAGATATTATCAATGATGGTTTGTCTGAAATGAACATAGTGGAACAAGGTGAGGAAATGGACAAAGCTTGGTGGATAATCAGTACCACAGAAAGTTTACTATTGGGAGTGCTTGGAACTTATTAAGACAAAAAGCACAAATATTAGTATACTTTCCAAAACATGGATAAAAGGTGTTCCTGTAAAAATATCCTTTTTCTTTTGGAGATTGTGGAAGTTCAAGCTGCCACTTGATGATATATTGAAGAGAATGAATATTTCTATAGCATCAAGGTGCAGGTGTTGTGAAAATCCTCAAAAGGGGGAAACAGTTAAACATTTGTTTCTAGCTGGTGGGTTTGCAACAGAAATTTAGCAATATTAGTGGAGTGGGGATTGTTGGTCCAAGAGTTCAAATTCATCAAACAGTGGTGAAATGATGAGACATGAAAAGTGCTTCAAAGCTTAATCCAATTTTACAGGCTGCACCAGCTTTCATATGCTGGCAGCTATGGAAGAGAAGAAATACTATAATGCATGGAGGTAGTATGAACAAAATGAAGGTGATTTATGGGATCAACTACAATTTCCATAATTTAGTGCAAGCACTATATCCTTGGTTGAGAAACATCCCATAAAACCGGCCTCAATTAGTGCAGTACTTGGAGGATTACAGGATAAGAGTGGGGTACAAGACGGTGCAATAGAAATGTCCCTCATCAGGATGGTTTAAGTGCAATACAGATGGTGCTTCAAGGGGCAATCCTAGTTTGAATTTAGCTACTTTCTTCATTAGAGATGATTTGGGGAATCTAATATTTGCAGGTGCAAGAAGAATATATTATACTACTAATATTACAACAGAAGTTGTGGCTATACAAGATGGAATCGAGTTTTGTGTAAAGAAACAACTGGTACCAATTGTGATAGAATCAGATTCATTATCCATGGTTAAAATTCTGCAAGGTGAATGGGATGTACCATGGTTAATCACCGGAGGAACAAGGGACAAGTGCAGTTTGCTCACATCCTAAGGGAAGGCAATGCACTTGCAGATTATTTAACTAACCTGGTTTTTGATTTTGCAAGTACAGTGCAGTTTCAGTCTTTTCAGGAGTTACCAACAGGAGCAAAAAATATTCTTAACAGTGATAAGATAATGTTGCCTACCTTTAGATATAATATTTACAGGAATAGAGAACCAGATTGAGGAGCTACAGCCACGACAGAAGTACATCAACTATGAAAAAGGTTGATGACACAAAGCTTAATCCAACAAGTGATATCAAAATACTGTAATAGGAAGCTGCAACAGTGCAGCTAAGGAAAACTGTTTAGTTAACTAAGGTTATCCTAGCTATGTGTGTGGTATTAAGAGTAATGTTCAACCTGCTAGCAGGATCTCATTAGTTAGCTAAAACAATTCATTTCAATAAGGATTCATTCATCAAAATAAACAGCATCCAAGTATTGTCTATGACAATAAGAGGATTCACTATACAGGAGTAGCAGTAGTGGCAATAGTGAAAGGAAAGGCAACCATACTGGTGTTTGAATAATCTTCATTGGAAATTGATTCCATAGCACCTGGTGAGATCTTTGAGGTGATTGATAGTGGTATCAATCCAAAGCAGAAGTGTTCATGTTGCATTGCTTGTATTGTTGTAGCTTTGTTTACTCTACAATGATTAGCTTTCCTCTATTTTGTTTAGCTTAGCATAGGATAGTTTTCTTTCCTTATCTTTATTGCTTTTCTGTAAATACTTGATTTATTTTGGAATAAAACACCAACAGCATTCTGCTGATTGGTTTTAATTAAAAAAATGAACAAATAATTATGTCAAAGAGTTTTCAAATTATTTGTTTTGACTACCGATCAAATGTTGATCGGGTTATAGTCCATGTCCAGCTTTGACCGAAATCCCAAAGGGTCACATCATATAAGATTCAATTGGATATTGTCTTGGAAAATAATTTTGTTCGGCTAGCACCTAATTAATATTCCCTTCGTTCTAATTTATGTGGCACCATTTGACTGGGCATGTAGTTTAGGAAAAAAAGAATAACGTTTGAAATTTGTGGTCCAAAACAAGCTTGAGATATTTTTGCGGTTGTAAATCATGTCATAAAGTTAAATTATTTCTAAATATAGAAAGGTGACAAGATTCTTTTTGGGACAGCCTATAGAGAAACATTTTCCACATAAATTGGGACATAGGCTGTAATTCCTATGCACTTAAAATAGAAGAATGGACTTTGAAATATTTGGAATATATCATGGGCTAGTATATCTGTAATTTCACAATGGGCTTCTCGACCCATTGGAATGGGCTAGATATCCTACGTGGGAAATTACTACCAAGAGATAGAAAAATAAAAATAATGTAATATAAAAGATATTACTTGTGTCTTGAAAAGTACGCACTTGCCTTTGTAGAAGACACTTGTATTGAAGTCTAAGAACACTTGTGTTTGTAGAAAGACACATGTTCTTGAGACTTGATAATTTTCTCTTTCCATGTAAAGCTTTGAGCTCTATATAAGAGAGTCTTAGTAGAAAAATGCTACACAAGTCTTTGCTTGAGCTTCTCATCTCTTGTATGAGATACAAGATATTCTATCTACTTAGCCATAGTCTTCCTCCATAGTAGTGCAAGAGAAATCCAAAGGATCTTAGTGGACTAGCTCTGGAGGGAAGACACTGGACTCATTAAAGATAGGGAAAACATTTACATCAGCAGGCTTAAGGAGCAAAGAAGTTGTTTGGTACACTTCTCTAAATAATCATATACATCATGAGAAAGATCCTTGACTGGAAAATTGATTCGTTATAAAAATTTTAAATTACATGCTTTCGTTATTCTGTGGATCCAAATGTTTTCTTCATACATACTATTTCAAATAGTTCGGATAAATTTGAACTTTTTCTGAGAAAAGGGTGTTTTTATGTCATAACAAAGGTTTAAAATAATGGGGATAAAAAGTTTTAATGTGCATCCATGCCAAACTAATTGGATTTTACAAAATAAAAGCTAAAAATTTCATAGAACTTATTATCCATTTCATTTTATATGACTTAGTTTAATTAAGCACGAAATTTAAGAATTTAAAGAAAATTTTGAATCTAGTAGTCGTAAAGTACTAAATGTGGGTATAACATACCAAAATATTTATTTGAATTTAGTCGTCTTAAACATATTATGCTGTTCCTGCGAGGGAGTGTCATTAGGGGTAAAATAAGGATGTTGAAACTAAACATTTACTACATATAGGGATACGACATTATTTTGAAACAAATAAAAGGAAAAGTATGATACAGAAACTGAAATTGCGGGAACAAGTATATAAAAGATAAATAATTAGCTATCTAAAGTGACAATCTCTATGGAACAGAAAGAACACAAGGTATTCTTATTAGTCTTAAAAGGCATCATATAGAGCTTGCCAACGGGCGAAAAGGGGCAGCCTTGTTCTAATTATCACTCATGCCTAGTGTACTCTCCAAGTTAAAAAAAAAAATAAAAAAATCTTTGCTTGAATAGCCGCAGATCCAAAGATGATAGTTAGATTTATTTATTTGGAAAATGATTTTTGGGCAGAATGGACAGAACAAGGACATTTATGTCATGTCACACATAAGTTGATAATGTTCAACCAGTTATACCCTTAACGGTGAAGTGAACGTTAATGACATCGTCAGACGTTAACTGACGGCGTCTCTCTTTTCTCTCTCCATTTTAGAATCATTTTTCTTCTCAATGCATTGAAAAAATAAATCTGCAGCATGCTTCTCATTCTCCAGTAGTGTATTCCTTTTAATTATTTGTATAATACGCTTGTATGTATTCCTAATTTTTTCCTCTACCGTATATACCATAAATCGTACTCAATCAAACCCTAGTTTTTTCTTTTGGAAAAAATTTGCGCCATACTCTTCTTTTCTTCTCTACCTTTTCTTGTTCTCTGAAAAATGCATATATCTTTTATTTAGAGGAAACTACTTCGAGTCATACGATTCACTAATAAGGAAAACTGGACAGATTAAATTTTCTGACTTAACTTGTAAACATATTTAATGTTAAAATCAGGTTAATTCTTCAAACAGCAGTGGGAATAATCCCTTTTTATATTTTCTAACTTATTTTCGTTGTTTTTTGTTAGCTAACAACAAAATGGACTTTGTTGATCCTTTAATTTCTATCATCTGATGGTCATCTAAATTGATCGAAAGAATTTGAACAGAGAACTTAGACTGTAATAACAATTTTTTTGTGTTAAGACCAACATAACGCATGTACAACTTGTCACGACCCAAAACCACAAGTCGTGCGGGCACCTACCATTTCTAACCTTGGTAGGCGAACCCTTTCCCAAGTTATTCATTAAACCACAATAAAGAAATTAAGACAATAGAAATATAAGTCTCAAACGTAGATATAAATAAGGATAAGTAGATAAGTGCGGAAATATTACATACAATCCCAAGGAATCTGGTCTAAGGCAGTACAAGAGCCACTACTACATTACTGACAAGTCTGAATATGAAATACATAAGTTTGAATAAGTGAAATCTTTGTCTCGGAATAAATAATAAGACAAGTAATAAATGAAGATTCATCCGGGCTGCGGATCCATCCATGTGCTCACCCTAGATACTCGTCAGCAAAGGCCTCAGGAATTAGTCACGAGGAGAGGATGTGGAACCTGTCACGTACTCTGCACTCATAAAAGAATGCATCAAGGTAGTATCAGTATAAACACTATGTACTGGTAGGTATCATAGGTCGATAAAATTTAGCTAACGTATACAAAGTACGAGACTGAAAGATAGACATGCTCACAATCAAGTATAAACACAATACAGTCCAAGAATAGCAACTCAAGTACGAAAAAATCAAATAGCTGAATCATAGCCTATGGTGAAGCACCTAAACACAAGTTTGCCAAGTTTCCCACAATTCCTCAGGATAACCACAACACAAGTACAACAAACATATCTAATCAATAGATGCAAAATAAGATGATAATAATGAATGCATATGCAATACAATGATATGCAATGGCCCATGTACGTTGTGGCGTGCAACCCGATCCAATATACGTTACGGAACGTGCAACCCAGTCCAAATATATGTATATATATGTTGTGGCATGCAACCTGATCCAAATACATGAGTCTGAATGCGTGAATGATATCAATGAAAGTGAGAATATATCAATCCCAATAAGAATATACCAATACCAATCGTGCCACACATGGACACATACCACAATATCAAGAATGAGTCAAATCCTTCCTCTATACCCGATAAATGAGAGATACAGTTTTACAATCATGATAAGGCAAATAAGTATCAAGTCTAGTAACACACACGTGGTGACAAGCCACAATCAAACAACAATACCAACCTAGGTATTCCATCCCAATTACATACCCGAAGGCATTGGAGGTGTAAGAGACTCATTAGGGTTCATCCAAAGCAAGAAATCCCATTGGAGGTGAACTAGGGTTTTGGATCAAGTGAAGTGTTTCCACCCAAAGTCCATTCCTACACCATCTAAGGTAAGTTTTATGGTAATTCCATGTTGTTTAAAGTATTGAGAGGTCGAAAGACTTGGATTGTAGAAGGAGATAGAAAATGGGTCATGAATGTAAGAATAGTATCATTTTTGAGTAGTAGCTTGGATTGAGTCACGATTCTTGATATGTTGTGATTATGATTATGTTAGAAATGACATTAAGAACATGGGATAGACATTGTATATGAGTGAAGGTAATAGTGTGCTATGACCATGGTTACGGATGATTTGAAGTGAATTGGGAAATATGGATAATATAGGTGATAAAGACTATTGGTTATGATGTTGTGAGTGTTATTATTGACGTTTGGGAGTTGTTATATGATATGGAGAAAGTTGTATAAACAAGGGAGATGCTGCCCAATTTTCTCTAGCTTTAGTCAAGTATGCTAAGCTATCGATTATCTAATATTAGTATAAACTTTAATGAAGATAGAAACGTGAACATTGAAGGAGAACGTTCAAGTCATAGAATAGCTAAACGAAAAGGTATATAAGGCCAACCCTTCTTTCAATAAGGCATGGTACCTTAGCTATATATATATATATATATATATCCTCTCATGAGCTCTATAATGTCCTTCAAATGGTTCTATCTCTAAAAGCTATTAAAGCTCATGATTCTCGATACTTTTATGATGCTATTACTTTCCTTATATGATGATTAATCCTCTAAAGATGGATGTAACGAAACGATGATAACAATGATGTTTACGATGCTTATGGGCTATTAGGTAAACATATGCAAGTATGTATGACTACCATGTAACACCGAGCTTATGTGGCCGGGTATGATATCTATTGCGCGCACACAACTGCAGTTGGAAACGGACAACACTGAGCCTTGGTAGGGCCAGGTATGTACAATCACCGAGCCTTGCCATGGCCGGGTATGTGAAACACCGAACCTTCATGGTCGGGTATGCTATGAATATGAATATGAATTCGGATGCGAATATGGATACGGATATGGATATAGGTATATGTATATGTATATATGTATGTACACGAGCACGCCATAGAAACGGAAGGTCCCTATGAAAGACAAGTAAGTGATTTTGATGATGGCCTTACTATTTCCCGATTTTCCCATCTTATGCTACTTCTTATGCTAATCCTTATACTATTTCTTATGCTCTTACTATGATGTTGATTATGCCTTACATACTTAGTACATTATTTGTACTGACATCCTTTTATTTGTGGACGCTGCTTCATGCCCGTAGGTGGCCAGGGAGACAAGCTTGATCCATAGTTTTCTTACTCAGGGACTACACAGAGGAGCTCCATTTCATCCGGAGCTACAGCTTTTGGTATTATTCTTTTGTATACATACATGGGCATGGCGGGGTCCTGTCCCGCCTATATGATGTCACCTACTCTTCTTAGAGGCTCGTAGACAGTTGTGCATGGTTAGATGTCTTTAGCCTTGTCAGCTTATATTTTGTATATCATTTTGATAGCCTCGTCGGCTTATGTACATTGATATGGGCATAGTTGTTGATGGTGATATAAATGTATTATTGTGATAAGATTAGCATGAATGATGGATAGAAAGTACGATTATGCTATGTGGCTCACCTAGATGAAAATGTGAATGTACGATAAGAGGTGCCCGGGTGAGTTGCACGGGTACCCGTCATAAGCCCTCCGGTTGGGTCGTGACAAAAGTGGTATCAGAGCAGTTCTGTCCTAGGGTTTGTCTGCGAGCCGTGTCCAGTAGAGTCTTGGTTATGGGTGTGTTGCGTGCCACACTTATAAACAGGAGGCTGCGGGCATTTTAGGAATGAATGACCTTCTTTCTTCATATGATCGTGCGATAGAGCCCTTATATAAGGATTTCTCTTTTCCTTAACTGTGTATTTCAGAGATGCCTGTGAAGAGAAAGGCTACGGCAGCCTAAAAGGGCAAACGGCGGTGAAAGCGGTGAAAGAGCACCGCCAACGGTTGTAGAGGAAAGTGAGTCCCGATGGAATGCGGCTCGATCTCGGTCTTCCCACTTAGTGCCTATTCTCGAGGAGCATGAGAGAGCCTCGGCCCCATTGTTCAAAGACCTCCCGGCTCACCGGGATGCTTCGAGGCCAAGATGTAAAGAGGCCATTCATTTGCTTACTCGGTTATTTGCGGCCAGACTCGGCGGCAAGGTACGGGGCAAGGTGATATGAGGCATTGTTAGTACGAGCCCGTGATTTTATTAGCTTGAACCCTTCAAAATTTTTCGGATCAAAGCTGGATGAGGACCGTCAGAATTTCATTGATGGGATGTTGAGGACACTTCGGTTGATACATGCTTCAGATATCGAATCGGTGGAGTTATCATCTTATAGATTGAGGGATGTTGCGGTTCGTTGGTACACAATTTGGATGGCTTCACGGGGAGCCAATGCACCTCCCCCGGTATGGTAGGAATTTTTAGATGCCTTCCTCCGACATTACTTGCCTCCAGATGTTCGGCGGGCTAGAGCCGATATATTCCTGAATCTTAGGCAAGGCAGTATGATCGCTTTAGAGTATAGTCTACGCTTTAATTTTTTGGCTAGGTATGCTTCGGCCATGGTAGCGGATATGGGTGACCGAGTGCACCGATTTTTGAGAGGCCTAGGGCCACATTTGATGGATAGGTGCTTGAATGCGTTCCTTCAGGACAACATGGATATTTCACGCATTCAAGCCCATGCTCAAAATTTAGAGGAAAGCCAACAACAACAATGAAGTGAGCATGAGCATGATAGAGGGTATAACAAGAGGGTTAGATCTTCGGGTCCGATGAGTGAGTTTAGAGGTGGGCACAGACAACAGTTTTCTAGGCATTCAGGCCATTCTATGACTAGTGCGCCTCCACGGTTTACAGGCCAGAGATTTGATAGATCTACTCATTCCGGGCAGAGTCAGAGTTTCGGGGCTTCAGGTTCTCAGTTCAGGGGTGATTCGGGTCAGGTGAGGCCACCCGTGCCACGATGTTCCCAGTGCGGGAAGTTATATTAGGGCCAGTGCCGATTAGGTTCAGAGGTTTGCTATGCATGTGATCGGCCAGGACATATTATGCGTGATTGCCCCTCGGTTGGTGGTAGAGGTAGGACCCACCCTTCAAGGTCGATAGCCGGATCTTCATCATCTATACACCCTATGGGGCCAGGTTCACATGCGCCAGTCAGCCATGGTAGAGGCAGAGGGAGAATTCCCAGTTCTAGTAGTCCTCAGCACCGTATTTATGCTTTCGCTGGACGCCAAGATCTTGAGTCTTCTCCGGATGTTGTCACAGGTATATTATCGGTATTTTCTCATAATGTATATTCTTTGATAGATCCGGGCTCCACATTGTCATATGTTACTCCATATATTGCGGGTCGGTTTAGAGTCAAACTAGAGTCGATCAAACCTTTTGAGGTGTCTACACCCATTGGTGAATCGGTAATAGCTAGCCGAGTATATAGAAATTGTGTAGTTGTGATTTGTGACCATCGTACTATGGCTGACTTACATGAGTTAAAAATGGTGGATTTTGATGTTATCATGGGCATGGATTGGCTGGCTTCTTGCTATGCCAATGTTGACTGTAGAATAAAAATGGTTTGCTTTCAGTTTCCGGGAGAACCAGTTTTAGCATGGAAAGGAAATACTGCGTCATCAAAAGGTAGGTTTATTTCCTATCTAAAGGCAAGGAAAATGATAAAAAAAAGGGTTGTATTTATCATCTAGTTTGGGTTCAAGATGTAGAAGCTGAACCGCCAACTCTTCAGTCTGTTCCCTTAGTGAATGAATTTCTGGATGTATTTCCAGATGAACTTGAGCCTTCCTCCGGAAAGAGATTGATTTTGCTATTGATGTGTTGCCGGACACCAAGCCTATATCTATTCCACCTTATAGAATGGCTCCCATGATTGAAAGAGTTGAAGGAGCAATTGAAGGACTTATTTGAGAAAGGCTTTATTAGGCCTAGTTCATCCCCCTGGGGAGCACCTGTGTTGTTTGTGCGAAAGAAAGATGGCTCCTTGCGGATGTGCATTGACTATCGGCAGTTAAATAAGGTGACAATCAAGAATAAATATCCTCTTCCGAGGATTGATGATTTGTTTGACCAATTACAATGCGCCAAATGGTTCTCAAAGATAGACTTGAGATTCGGGTATCATCAAGTGCGAGTTTGGGAGAAAGATATTCCCAAGACAGCCTTCAAAATCAGATACGGTCATTTGGAGTTTCGGGTAATGTCATTTGGGCTAACTAATGCACCGGCAGTATTTATGGATTTGATGAACAATGTGTTCAGGCCCTTCCTAGATTTATTTGTGATTGTATTCATCGACGACATCTTGGTGTATTCTAGGTCGAGGCGAGAACATGCGGATCACTTGCGTCTTGTCCTTAGAGTTCTTCAAACTCGAGAGTTATTTGCCAAATTTTCTAAGTGTGAGTTTTGGTTGAACTCGGTGACATTTTTGGGGCACATTGTTTTTGGTAGGTGGTATTTGGGTAGATAGCCAAAAGATTGAGCCGTGAAGACTTGGCCAAAAGCCCCGACTCTCTACGGAGGTTCGTAGTTTTCTAGGCTTAGCGCGAGTTATTACGGAGATTTGTAGAAGGCTTTTCTTCCATCTGCGCACCACTCACAAAGCCGAGCAATCGGCTAAGTTTGATGGACGGATGCTTGTGAACGTAGTTTCAAGAGCTAAAGGATAGATTAACTTCTACCCCAGTCCTGACACTTCCAGAGGGATTGGAAGGTTATGTTGTTTATTGTGACGCTTCAGGAGTTGGGCTAGGTTGTGTGTTGATGCAACATGGTAAGGTGATTGCGTATGCTTCAACGCAATTACGGAAACATGAGAAAAATTATCCAACCCATGACCTTGAATTAGCTGCAGTAATTCATGCATTGAAAATGTGGAGACATTATTTATATGGTGTCCACGTTGATATTTATACCGATCATAAGAGCTTTCAGTATATCTTCAAGCAGAAAGAGTTGAATTTACGGCAATGACGGTGGTTGGAATTGCTAAAAGACTATGATGTTAATATCCTGTATCATCCTGGAAAAGCGAATTTTGTGGCTGATGCTCTTAGCCGTAGATCTATGGGAAGTTTGTGTGATGTTCGGCCAGAGAAAAGAGAAATAGCTCATGAGCTCCAGCAGTTAGCTAGCCTAGGAGTTCGAGTAGTGGACTCAGGTAGCATGGGAGCTACCATTCAGAATTCAGCAGTCTCGTCGCTAGTAGTGGAAGTGAAGAAGCGACAATACGAAGATCCCATGCTAATTCATTATAGAGATACACTCCCTCAGAAGGAGAAGTCATCATTTGAGGTCTCAGGAGATGGAGTTCTCCGATGCCAAGGCAGATTATGTGTTCCTGATGTGGCAGAATTATGCCACCAAATATTGAGAGAAACCCATTGCTCCCATTATTCTGTCCACCCCGGAGCAACGAAAATGTATCATGATCTTAAATCTATATATTGGTGGAATCGGATGAAGAAGGATATAGTGGAATTTGTAGCTCAATGTCCCAGCTGTCAACAAGTGAAAATCGAGCACCAAAAGCCGGGCGGATTGTTGCAAGCTATAGAAATTCCAACTTGGAAGTGGGAAGTAATTAACATGGACTTCATTACTGGCTTACCCCGTTCTCGACGTAAGTATGATTCTATATGAGTGATTGTGGATAGACTCACGAAGTCAGCTCATTTCTTGCCCGTCAGAACTACATATGTGGCAGAAGATTATGCAAAGCTTTATGTTAAAGAGATAGTGCGACTTCACGGTGTTCCAGTATCTATTATCTCTCATAGAGGAACTCAGTTTATAGCCAATTTTTAGAAATCTTCCCAAGAAGGTTTAGGGTCTCAGGTGAGTCTTAGCACAACTTTTTACCCACAGACTGATACACAAGCTAAGCGTACCATTCAAACTCTTGAGGATATGCTACGGGCATGTATGTTGGATTTTAGAGGTAATTGGGATGATCACGTACCACTTATCGAATTCGCTTATAACAATAGTTATCATTCTAGCATCCAAATGGCACCGTATGTGGCTTTATATGGGCGAAAGTGTAGATCCCCAATTGGGTGGTTTGAGCTAGGAGAGACTAAATTGATAGGGCCGGATTTGGTCCAGTAAGCCATAGAGAAAGTCAAACTTATACATGATCGATTATTGACAGCTCAGAGTCGTCAAAAATCCTATGTAGATAATTGTCGAAGGGACTTAGAGTTCCAAGTGAAAGATTGAGTATTCTTAAAGGTGTCGCCAATAAAGAGCGTTATGAGATTTGGCAAAAAGGGGAAGCTTAGTCCCCGGTACAAAGGGCCTTATGAGATTATATGCAAGGTAGGTGAAGTGGCTTACAAATTAGATCTACCTCCTGATTTGGAGTCAGTTCACCCAGTTTTCCATGTCTCGATGCTCCGTAAATATGTTGGAGATCCTATTAGGATCGTGCCAGTAGATGATGTTCAAGTGACAGAAAATTTGACTTATGAAGAAGTACCCATTGCCATATTAGATAGGCAACTACGGAGGCTTAGAAACAAAGAAATGGCCTCATTTAAGGTTTTGTGGAGAAACAACAACCGAGAAGAAATGACTTGGGGGGCAGAAGAAAATATGAAGTCCAAGTACCCGCACTTATTTCAACCCCCGGAAGAGATCCAAGATGAGACATCAAGATCATGAGGTATGTATGTTTTTCTTTTTATGCATTTGGGTCGTGTGTGGCCAAAATCTATTGCTATTATGTTGTGGCCCTGTGAGGCATTGTTATTATGGGCTGTTATGACAGGATGGTAGTGCCCTATTACAGGGGAAACTCTGGCGAAATTTTCGTAGAAATCCCGAGCGCTCAACATTCGAGGACGAATGTTCTAAAAGGGGGGAAGAATGTTACACCTCGGAAAATTTCACGTTAATGCACAGTGGATAGACTAAAGAAGGGCACGAAGTATACGATGTTTCAATAAGTAAGAAATAGCATTTGATGATCCTAATTGAGATTTCAAAGACATTTGAGGTAAAGAGAAGAAAGTTTGCCCAGAAAGGCAAGGCATACATTATGTATCGGATAAGATTTACGAGTACGGAATTAATGATGACCTAATGATGTCTTGGAAAGAGTTATAGAATTCCTTAGATTGTAAATGAGGTGTTAAACAAGTGTTAAGAAAGTTCCATAAGGATTGATTATCAAACGAGTCGACGAGAAGGAGTTTCGGGAAAGCTGGGCATTATACGGTCCAACATACTGGCCGTATAAAATATACTGGCCCTATGTTAGGCCATATATTCTGCCCAAAATGGGGACCTTCACTGGACCAAAGGTACGGCCATACATACGGTCCATATAAATTATACGGACCGTATGTTGGTCCGTGAAACCAAAGCGGGACAGATTGTGAGTTATTAAAAAGAGGACCCAAGTCCATTTCATTTAATTTCATTTTCACTCCCCTTCTCTCAAGAACTCTCTAGAATATTTCTCCACACTTCTTCCAAAAGAAATTAAGAGAAATTTATGATCAACTTCATCAAACCAAGAGAATCAAGTGTAAGAGACTCATTAGGGTTCATCCAAGGCAAGAAATCCCATTGGAGGTGAACTAGGGTTTTGGATCAAGTGAAGTGTTTCCATCCAAATTCCATTACTACACCATCTAAGGTAAGTTTTATGTTCATTCCATGTTGTTTAAATTATTGAGAGGTCGAAAGACTTGGATTGTAGAAGGAGATAGAAAATGGGTCATGAATGTAAGAATAGTACCATTTTTGAGTAGTAGCTAGGATTGAGTCACGATTCTTGATATGTTGTGATTATGATTATGTTAGAAATGCATTAAGAACATGGGATAGACATTGTATATGAGTGAAGGTAATAGTGTGCTATGACCATGGTTACGGTTGATTTGAAGTGAATTGGGAAATATGGATAATATAGGTGAACAAAGACTATTGCTTATGATGTTGTGAGTGTTATTATAGACGTTTGGGAGTTGATATATGATATGGAGAAAGTTGTATAAACAAGGGAGATGCTGCCCAATTTTCTCTAGCTTTAGTCAAGTATACTAAGCTATCGATTATCTAATGTTAGTATAAACTCTAACGAAGGTAGAAACGTGAGCATTGAAGGAGAACGTTCAAGTGATAGAATAGCTAAACGAAAAGGTATGTAAGGACAACCCTTCTTTCAATAAGGCATGGTTCCTTAGCTATATATATATCCTCTCATGAGCTCTATAATGTCCTTCAAATGATTCTATCTCTAAAAGCTATTAAAGCTCATGATTCTCGATACTTTACCATCCTATTACTATCCTTATATGATGATTGATCCTCTAAAGATAGATGTAACGAAATGATGATAGCAATGATGTTGACGATGCTTATGGGCTATTAGGTAAACATGTCCAAGTATGTATGACTACTATGTAACACCGAGCTTATGTGGCCGGGTATGATATCTATTGCGCTCGCACCACTGCAGTTGGGTACGGACAACACTATGCCTTGGTAGGGCCAGGTATGTATAATCATCGAGCCTTGCCAAGGCCGAGTATGTGAAACACCGAACCTTCATAGTCGGGTATGCTATGAATATGAATATGAATACGGATGCAAATATGGATACATATATGGATATAGGTATATGTATATGTATATATGTATGTACACGAGCACGCCATAGAAACGGAAGGTCCCTATGAAAGACAAGTGATTTTGATAATGGCCCTACTATTTCCCGATTTTCCCATCTTATGCTAATCCTTATACTGCTTCTTATGCTTTTACTATGATATTGATTATGGCTTACATACTCAGTACATTATTCGTACTGACGTCCTTTTTTTTGTGGACGCTGCGTCATGCCCGCAGGTGGCCAGGGAGACAGGCTTGATCCATAGCTTTCTTACTCAGGGACTACATAGAGGAGCTCCATTTCATCCGGAGCTACAGCTTTTGGTATTATTCTTTTGTGTACATACATGGGCACGGCGGGGTCCTGTCCCGCCTATATGATGTCACCTACTCTTCTTAGAGGCTCGTAGATAGTTGTGCATGGTTAGATGTCTTTAGCCTTGTCGGCTTATATTTTGTATATTATTTTGATAGCCTCGCCGGCTTATGTACATTGATATGGGCATAGTTGTTGATGGTGATATAAATGTATTGTTGCCCAATGAGATTAGCATGAATGATGGATAGAAAGTACGATTAAGCTATGTGGCTCACCTAGATGAAAATGTGAATGTACGATAAGAGGTGCCCGGATGGGTTAGCATCGGGTACCCGTCATGGCCCTCCGGTTGGGTCGTGACATGGATAGTCCACTCAGACTGATTATCAATCTGAAGATGAAATGCGATACTAAGGTCTAACTGAGTAACCAATTTTGCCTGCAACATCCTCCAGAATTTGGAGGTAAACTCTGTACCTCGGTAGGAAATGATGGAAATTGGAACCCCGTGCAATCGCACTATCTCTCGGATATAAATCCTGGCCAACTTCTCTGCATTATAAGTAATCTGAACTGGGATGAAATGAGCAGACTTAGTCAATCGGTCAACAATAACCCAAAATGAATCAAACTTGACCAGGGTCTTCGGAAGACTCATAAAAAAATCCATGGCAATCCTCTCCCACTTCCACTCGGGAATGGGCATCCACTGAAGCACACCACTAGGTCTCTGGTGCTCATGCTTGACTTCTTTGGCAATTCCCATACTGAGAAACGAAATCTGTAAATCTCTCTTCATCCGACCCCACGAGTAGTCTTTGTCTCAAATCACGGTATATCTTAGTCGCCCCTGGATGAAAAGAATACCTGGAGCTATGAGCATTCTCCAATATCAAGTGAATCAGACCACCTACATGAGCGTCCCTTGATCCTCAAAATCCCCTCATCATCAAGCACGACCCCCTTGGCCTCACCTCTCAAAACCTTATCACGGATTTTACATAACTTTGTATTATCAAATTGCTTATCCCTGATCTGCTCCAAGAGAGATGACCTTGCCTTAACACATTCTAAAACTCTCCCTGAATCTGAAATATCAAGACGCACAAGACTATTAGCCAGAGTCTGAACCTCCATGGTTAAAGGACGCTCTGAAGCAACCAACCGAGCTAAATTGCCCATACTCACTGCCTTTCGACTCAAGGCATCAGCTACCACATTAGCTTACTCGGATGGTTAAGAATAGTGATATCATAATCCTTTAGTAGCTCTATCTATCTACAATACCTAGAATTGAGATCCCTCTAACTGAACACGTGCTGAAGGCTGCGATGATCGGTAAATACCTCACAATGGCATATAGATAGTGCCTCCAAATCTTGAAAGCGAAGACTACTGCTGCCAACTCCAAATTATGAGTAGGGTAGTTCTTCTCATGGATCTTCAATTTCCTAGAAGCATAGGCAATGACCTTTCCCTGTTGCATCAACACGGTGCCCAAACCAAAATAGGGGTTGTAGTCAACAAGGTCTTGAGCTTTTGAAAGCTCTCTTCACAAGCATCGGACCACTGGAAAGGAACCTCTTTCTGAGTCAATCTGGTCAAGTGAGAAGCAATAGAAGAAAACCCTTTCATGAACCAACGGTAGTAACTAGCCAAACCCATGAAGCTACGAATCTCAGTTACTGAAGTGGGCCTTGTCCAATCCCTAACGGCCTCAATCTTCTTGGGATCAACCATGATCCCGTCTTTTGACACCACGTGGCCCAAGAATGACACAGAATCAAGCCAGAACCCATATTTCGAAAACTTGGCATAAAGCTCTTTCTCTCTCAATAACCTAAGGACAATCCTCAAATGATGCTCATGCTCCTCTCTTCTCTTCGAATACACCAAGATATCGTAGATGATAACTATGACAAAGGAATCCAAATATGGCCTAAAAATGCCATTCATCAAGTCCATGAAAGCTATCGGGGCATTCATAAGCCCAAAAGACATAACAAGGAACTCATAATGAAAATAACGAGTCCTAAAGGTCGTCTTCGAAATATCCTCAGCCCGAATCTTCAGCTGTTGATAGCCTTACCTCAAATCAATCTTTGAAAACACAAAAGTTCCCTGAAGCTGGTCGAACAAGTTATTAATGCGAGAATAGGATACTCATTACGAATGGTGACCTTGTTCAACTGACGGTAATCTATGCACATCCTCATCGTCCTATACTTCTTCTTCATAAATAACACGGGAGCGCCTCAAGAGGAGACACTCGGTCTAATGAATCCCTTACTCAAAAGATCCTGCAACTGCTCCTTCAACTCACTCGACTCAGCAGGTGCCATCTTATAGGGCAGAATGGAAATAGGGTGAGTGCCCGACTCAAAATTGATGCAGAGATCAATGTGGCGATCGGGTGGCATACGCGGAAAATAAGAAGGGAGTACCTTCGGGAACTCGCACACAACAGGCTCGGACCCAAGGGGCGGAGAATCAACACTAGTATCACGAACATGGGCCAAGTAGGTCAAACAACCCTTGTCGACTAATTTCTTCGCGCGAAGATAGGAAATGATCTTCTTCGGAGCGGGACTTAGAGTACCACACCATTCAAGTCTAGGAATCCCAGGCATGGCTAAGGTGACTATCTTGGCGTGAGAGTCCAAGATCGCGTGGTACGGGGACAACCAACTCATACCTAATATAATATCAAAATCTACCATATCCAAGATCATCAAGTCTACCCATGTGTTATACCCCATAAAAATAACTAGGCAAGACCCGATAGACTCAATCAACTACAATAGAATCTCCAACTAGATTAGACACATGAATAGGTACACCAAGACGGTCACAAGTCAAATCCCAACCAATAGAATGATAAGTAGACACATATGAGAAAGTAGAACCGTGATCAAATAAGACTGAAGCTGCCCGATGACGAACTTAAATGGTACCTGAGATCATAGCATCAGAGGCCTCGGCCTCGGGCTTGTTATGGTTCGCATTTTTGTGGGGGGAGGGGGGGGGGTTAGCGCTCGGAAAAGCTACTTCGAACTTGTTGGTGCTCTTTTGAACTTTGTTTTAAAAGAGTCACTACCTAATTTTTGGAAAATTAGGAAAACTAGTTTGGAAGGGTTTATTCAGACACCGTGAAAGATCCTTCTTAATCCAAAGTTCTAGGTAAGGGTTCTGGTGATCCCCTAAGGAAGGTGTTATGCACCCTAGTATTAAGGATCCGTATTATACGGTTGACCTTTGAATTCCAATGTGTGAGTATTTGCATGAACTTCTTATTTTGTGTGTTTATTTCCTGGAAAAAAAATTCTGCCATTTTGCATATTTGTTTTTGAAAAGAATTGAATTTATTCCCTTTACATACAGGGTATTTAGGTTCGAATTTATAATATCCGGATACCATTAGTTCCTTTCATATATAAGGATAATGTTAGTGTTTTTAAAGATAAAAAAGTCTTTTAAAAGTATGGGATAAGTAAATTTTGTTCATGCTTGACTCATACATGGTCCGGGTTAATCCGTTTAATACGTTTTTTAGAACGTCCTTATCTAAAACTTTATGTTTACTGTTTACAAAAGTTTACACGGATTTAATTTACAAGAGTCTGATTGAATAATCAACTAACTTTTGGTCTTGGAATTTATCTTTTAGCCCAATTAGTTATAAAAAAAAAGTAACGTTTTTGACATGGGCTTAGGCCAACAAAAATTTATTTTCTCTTTCTGAAAAAATGGTTAAGGTCTGTTGGGCTTTTGGTCCCAAAATCTTATTTCTTTCTTTAATTACTGGGCTCAGCCCAAAACATATTTCTTATCTTTTCTAGAAACAATTTGGTTAAGTTGGGCCTAAAAATATGATTTTTAGGTTGGGCCTCAGCCCTCAAAATTCCTCAATCTTTTGTCTGAATCCAGCCCAGAAAATATGTGCGTTTTGGTACACAAATACACTACATATGCATAAGTTTAAAAATCATTTTCTAACTGATTTTTTAGTTCAAAAGAAAGAACTTATTTCTGCCATTTAAAGCATATTACTTATGTACATTTTTTGAAACCTATTTTTCTGCCTGTACTAAAAAGAGCATTTGAAAACTGAATTTACAACTAGGAAATACATTCTTCTAGTTTAAAAAAATGTCAAGCCTGGTTTTATTTGCTTAGAAAAAAAAATGGCAACAATAAATATATTTTAGTAAAAATGAAACTGATCCTTTTCATACTGATTTTAGCCATTTTTATTCTTTCAGAAAACGTTTATATTAACACGGGTTTTGAAAAAAAATCACGTTGGGGCCTAAGGTCGAACTAAATGGCATATGTACCGTTTACCTAAGATGCCTAGTCCAAACCATAGATGATTCCAATAATAATGTGAGTTTTGTTTTACAACATACAAATACAACACTTTAATCAAATAAGAAACTAGCATAATGAAATTTAAGGACAAAAGAGGGATATGTTAGGGGTGTATCAAACCCCTAATGAACCATTTTTACCCATGGTTGGGCCTTCATGCCATTCTCACCCATGACTGGGCCTTCAATATCATTAGCTTCCCTTTTCTCTTTTTGGACTTAACGAGCTTTTGAAAGAAAATTTCCTATTGGGCCATTGGCCTAACAATTGCCAGTTGGACTACGCCTAATGGCTATGCAAGAGAGAAAGGGGCGGGGGGGGGGGGGTGGGAAGAACCAAATTAGTCTATGTTTGTTGAACCTATTACTAGCATAATTATACACATATATCCATATATATCCAATTTGATTACAAGTGCACAACTAAAGGACTTGATCATACACCATTGGCTTCACTGAAAATCGCAACTCATACCATACAAAAGCGAAAAGGTTGTCACCACCCTTATTCCCGACGCCGCACAAGTTCCAACGGGTTTCACGAACACCAGGCATGGCTGGACATCGGGGAGTGGCTAGACCTATCCCTCAAACCACCTCAAACTCTCCAAACCAGTGTTGCCACAGTATACAATCAGCGCCTCAAAGTTATGCACAAGCATCATCACATAGGAAGTAGTTTAAATGCAAACAACATTAAAAGTAAATTCACAGTCATGACAGAGAGATTGAGGCAGTTATGGTAATGCACTGATGTGTAAAAATAACATAACAGCTTCAAGATACTTAGTCAAATAAGTGATACAAACAAACCATCCTCTGTTACTCATACATACATGCTACCTATAACTGGCCCATTCTCTTATATACACATAGTATACTTACGATATACAAATGTGATATGTATACCAAGTGTATACCATGTGTATATTCTTCTTCCTTTTTATTAACCTATACATATTCTGTGTATATCCGCACTCTATGGATTTAACTTTAGGCCTCAAGATCATTTCATTTACTTAATTAATCCTTGTCCCTTTTTAGAACAGTGTTCAAGGACAAATCTAAAGCCAATTGAAATCTAACTTAACTCTTACACACATCAAATAAATGATTCATCAACTTCACTTGTTAGCAGACCTCAGAGCAGGAAGTGAAAACTGTTTAATGTAAGAACAGAAACATAGTAGGGGGATGCAGACAAAGAGAAAAGATTCTATAACTCATGATCACCAAAACAGGGTTGGAGCACCAAGAAGTCGGAGCTAAAACAACACTAAATGAATAGAGATCGCATAACTTTATATTCCTTTAAAAACCACAGAAATGAACCTTTGTTCTAGTCAAACAGTAGTAAGAGCATATACACAACAAGATATCATGTAAGTTGCCACTTGAAATAAAAAGGAGAAAGGACCAGCTATGTATGTCACCAAGTCTCACGTAAAAAAGAATGGCATAAAGTTTAACACAATTCTTAGCAACTCAGGATTTTTAAATCCTAACAGGACACTTGTTACCACTCTTTCTATTTCCATCCTTTGGTAAAATAGTGCGATTCAAGGAAGACCAATACACCCTCAGGATAGGAATGCCCCCCATAATCCATAGACTGTGTCATAACACCCCTCATTTGGAGGGTAGGTACTATGAGTCAAGCTATGCTTGACTCTTCCCTGCCCCCTCTTTGAGATGTCTTGAAAAGATCACCCTATGCTAAGTGGTTCAAACTGTTTCAAGAGTACTCACAACATCCTTAAACAACAACATTTAACCAATTTCAGCCTATCACTATTCATTTTTAAAACACAGACTCAGTATTCAGTTATCTTATCCCATAGTTCTAAACATGATAGGATTTTAAACACACCAGCAGCATAGAATCAAACCTTACCAGACAGAGTACAACTTTACCTTTTCGATCCAAATTTACACTTCAAGGTACATTAAAGTCTAATGCAACAGTTCAAGTTCAAGAACGAGGGTTCTCACCAACCTTAGGTTAACTAAATGTCCCTTTCCCAAATTCAAACTATGTCTAGTACACAACACGGACAGGTCCACACATACATGTATCATATAGGTTTTTGAACATATTCATTCTAAAGCAAACAGGAAAGCAGACAAGTTTTACTCTGAGAACATAGATCTAGGCCCTGGTGAATAACTTACCCCTAGGACTTAGTTAATAGCAATTTTTAGTCCCTTTAATTATGGCATAAATGTGACAGACCCATACCCTTTGTTTTAACTTGGTTTTAAATAGCATAAAGCCTCAAGGATCCCCCAAGGCATGATAAACTCTTCCTAACCAATCCTCATTCCTAATGGCAATCACTAAGACCTTGTGTTTAGGGCTAGTTTGACACTGCCCTTAAACCAAATTTCCTCTAAAACATCTAGTTGGACACATAAGTTCATAGTTTTAATCAACTCATTCCATGATCTCAAATATGTCAAAACTTATTTTGAATTCCTTTTAGACATTACTACTTTAAAAAGGTTTGAACATCTTATTTAAAAGCTTAAGTTCAACTGAGCACCAGCCTTTAGACTCAAACAGCTCCTTTTTAACTTGGTTAATTAATCATTTTAAATAGACAAGAGCATATTAGGACTCAATTAGTCATTTTAAACTCCACTAGACCTTTTTTGAAAACTCAAACATGAATTAGACATGAAAAGAGGAGGGTCTGATAACACGAATGTCAGGACTAAACTCTGCTCAAACGAACAAACATGACAAACAATCATCCTAGTTATATCTAGGTATGCTGATTCATTTTAGATGATTTATAACTTGATAATCCTAAATTAGCTTCTAATGGACCATTTAGGAACCTGTTACCAAATAAATGAGCCTTAATCCCAACCTTCATTTTTGAGACTTCTATATCATATTCTAGGGTGTTGTTGCTTCAAATTACCTTTAACATATAGCATACAACTATTCAAAGTCATTGTTAACTGATCCAAGCATATTCAAGCAGACTTGGATAGACTCAGACCCACACAAATATAAACAGGCCCCATTTATCCTAACTCTAATGCCTTAACCACATCATGAGACTCCCATAAGTATGCCTAGATTCCTTAAGCCCTATTTCAGTCTAATCATGATCATTTATTTTTTTATCCTAATTATGACTCATGCTTTCTAATTGACATAGACAAAGGATACAGACCTATGAAAAACAAATTTGACATAGTCTCATCCAAGAAAGATCAACTGCCTTAAATGATTTAAAATAGATCATCACAGTACTTTAGCATTCTATTACATTCAAACGTAGATCGGCACTGATTTAAAGAATTCACTAAATTACTGTTATGAATCATATAATCAGATTTTTGTCATGTTTAAGGTTTGTAGCCAAAACAGGAAACTTCAACGTCCAATAAAGTATACAACAGTCTGTTGGCCCATATCTATAGAAACAATCATCAATACATTATTTAATCTCATACAATCAGTCCATATTAGCAACTAGTTACTATGGTTAAGCATGTACTTTTAAAATAAGGAAGTAGTCTCCATTTCCAAACAATCTAATGAACCTTAAACATTACCTAAACAACACATTGTCACTTAATTGAACCAAAGTAATCCAACAAAACTAATCATCAAAACAAGCTATTATCCCACAACAAACTATTGAGAAATAACAAAAATACGTTAAAAAAAAAAAAAAAATGTGACCTTTTAAAAGTGCATCCTTGGTCAAAATCGAATTTGAAAGCCCTTTGTTCTTCCAAAACCACAACTCAGCCACACAAACTTGAAAACAAGAAAGAAAAAAAAATTAGAACTCAGAAAACCTCAAACTAAGTCGAAGTCTTAAAATTTTTATAGCTAAGAGCTTGAAATTCGAAGTTTCTAGCCTCTTTTAATTTTTCTGACCTTCTGAAAAACTATTTTGTGAGAGGGTTGGGGTTCTAACCCCAAAAATTGTTCAAATCTTCCAAACATGGATGTGGGATAAACAATTTTTCCCAGGAAATGAACTTATAAAGCCAATCTATGGCTTAAGACTACTTATCAACAGATGAACGGCCAGATCTAAGCCTTATTGGCTCGATCCAAACCCTTCAACCCCCAATCAATGGAAATCAAGCAAATGAACATAATACAACAAAAATCAGACAATAATAATCAATTTTGACTAAGTAATTTCGAAGAAAAACAAAAGGAAAAGAAATTATTACCGATTTTGGAAAGATATAAGTAAAACCTGACTTTGAATTAATTCTTTGCACATAAATAACACTGCAAAAGTTGTGTACTTCACACATGCATTGTGATTTTTTCATTTTTAGGACGAGAGAAAGAAATAGAGTAGGTGGCGGCTAGGGTTTTTACGTGGAAGAGGAAAGTGAAGAGAGAGGGAGGACTTAAGGGTGTTTTGGTGCGAAATAAAATGTAAAAGGGGTGTAACCCCTTATCGGATGTGAGACTGGGCCGGGTCGCGCCCATTTGGGCTGGACTCGATCCAGATCTTAAAGTTAAAAGGCTTTCCTCTTTGTGTACATAAATATGTATACCTAGTGTATACATGTATATGTAAACCTCGTTTATATATATATATATATATATATATATATATATATATATATATATATATATATATATATATATATATATATATATATATATATATATATATATATATATATATATATATATATATATATATAGGTAATTTGATAATTAGGATAATATTTTAATTAGACAAAATTAGGACATCATTATCCTATTAAAAATAATTAAAAATTAGCCAATTGTGTTAATGGGCTTTAAAATTGTGAATATGGCCTTAATTGATTTAATCCAACTGATTGTTTCAATTATGGACATATTTGGCCTAATTAGTAGATTTAAAAATTAAATTGCATTAGTGACCTTAATTAATTTAAGCCAATGAATTTGGTTATTTCAATTAAGGTCATTAAGAGACTAATTTTAGAAAAATGATCCCAATTTCCTTAAACCATGAATTGGTTAAATTAATTATGGCCATAACAGAAATAATTACATAATTTAGCATCAATTTGCAATAAGGACCACTTAATTGACTAATTAAAACATTTATAGGTAATTATAAATAATTTTGACAAATTACACAATTATGCAAAGTTAAAGATTAAACGGGTGAAATGGTTAACTATTTAAATTACTCAAACTCCTTGGATTGAAGGGAATAAAGTATTTGCTAATTTTGACTTTTTGATAATTTAAACCATTAAATAAGTGATTATTAGTTTGAAACAAAATACCTTTTTTTCTCTTGATTAAATCTAACAAGCATCTCATAAATGTCATAAAAGTACCAATTAATTTCTAAATAAATTTGTGATGTCATAAAAAACCTTTAACCAATCCAAAGGAGTAAAACATTGATCTGAACAATTTATAAAAATTATTTAAACCCTTTAAGGTGCATAGCTCATTTTATTTATTTTTCAAAGACTCTGAGTAATTAAAATAAATTACAGGAGGTCAAAAATTAGGTGTCACAGGGCCTACCGAGAAAAGCATAGCAACGCGCACTATCAAGGCCACTCTGGCCAGACTGCGCTTCTCCCCTGGAGACCTGGGAACCACCCCTACCAGACTGATGTCCACCCCTGTATGAATGCGAACCACCGCGGCCTGCTAAGCACCACCTCTCACTAAAGAACCACCCTGGCTACCAGAAGATGCCGGAGTCCTCGGGGTCTGGAACTGGGAACCCTGCTGGGTCCCACTCTGTCTAGCTCAGGTGTAATCACTCATGAAGTGACCGGGATCACTACAAATATAACAAGATCTGGGGGCTGGAGGCTGATAAACAGAGACCGAAGAACGGGATGGACCATCTCGGTCGGTTGGTCGAGAGAAAGAACCTCCATGAAACTGCCAGGCCCCATAACCGCTCTGCCTAGAAGAGCCACTAGAAGATGCTTGCAGTGAGGACTGAACAAGATGGCTGGGGGTTGACGGATAGGTCCTGGAAGACTGACCTCTGCACCTATAACTGGAACCACTGTACCCACCATACTGACGAGGCCTCTTCTCTCTAGACCCTCAAAAAGATCGAGCCTTGGAAGAATCGACACCTACAACATGATCCACTACTGCCTGGAAGGAAAACCCCATGGCCACAAGTTGAAGACAAGCAATATGAAGTGGAAGCACAAGTCCACCAACAAATCTACGAACCCTCTCTTCCTCTGTCGGAATCAACTGTGTCGCATATCGATCCAAAAATAGGAACGGAGCCTCATACTCTGCCACTGACATACCTCTCTACTGTAAATGATTTAACTTATCCCTGCGCTGATCCCTCAAAGTACGTGGCACGTACTTCTCCAAGAAAGCCTGGTGAAAATGTGCCCAGGTGAGTGGAGGTGAACCAACAGGTCTGCCCTCAATAAAATATCTCCATCACGTCTTCAGATCCCCGCGAAGCTGGAAAGACACATAATCCACACCATGAGACTCCACAATACCCATCTTGTAAAGCCTCTCATGTATATCCATAATGAACTCATACGCATCCTCACTAGGCATACCAAAGAATTTGGGTGGCTCCATCTTCAAGAATATGCTAACAAGCTCCTGATCCCCAAGTGTCATGACCTGGCTGCTACTAGCCTAGGAGCACCCTCAGGGGCTGGTATACCATCAATGAGCAGGGCCATGGCAGCAACAGGCTGCATCTCCGGTGTCTGTCCCTGCTCAGGAGTCCGTACTCCTGCTCTGGTCTGTGAACCACCTGGAGTAGTGGCACCACCCACGGCATGCTGGGCATCGAGATGAAGAAGGATGCGGGCCATAGTGTCCTGGAATACTGGATTGGCCAAGCTATTTGCTCTCTCGCGGGCTGGTGCTCTGGCTGATGCTCTAGAGAAGCTGATCGAGCGTGCCTCTGTCCAGCCTCAGGGGCCCTGCGACTGGCCAGTGCAGTACCACGGCCTCCAGCTCAACCTTTGCCTCTAGCTTGTCCTTATTCTCTTGTGCTGGCCCAAGCAGTGGCCTCGGGCATCTCGTCTCTCGCGATTATAACTCGTGTTCTCACCATCTGTGAGAG
This sequence comes from Lycium ferocissimum, assembly GCF_029784015.1. NCBI lineage: Eukaryota > Viridiplantae > Streptophyta > Magnoliopsida > Solanales > Solanaceae > Lycium > Lycium ferocissimum. The sequence continues at coordinate 65,491,225 of NC_081349.1, forward strand.
AATGGAAATAAATTAGATACCAATTCGAATGTTCCAAATACCAATTTGAATAAAGTAGCATAAAAGAATGAAGGATTTTAAGTTTCCTAAATGTCCCATAGCCTCTCGCAGATAAGTACGGAGCTCATCGTACCGATCCGCAAGACTCTACTAGCTATGCTCTTGTACTTATAGACCAGGTGACCTAGGTCTCTGATACCAACTTATCACAACCCAAAACCACAAGCCGTGCGGGCACCTACCATTTCCCACCTTGGTAGGCGAACCCTTTCATAAATTATTCATTAAACCACAATAAAGAAATTAAGACAATTGAACTGCAAGTCTCAAACGTAGATATAAATAAGGATAAGTAGGTAAGTGTGGGAAATAATATATACAATCCCAAGAAATCTAGTCTAAGGCAGTACAAGAGCCACTACTCCATTACTGACAAGTCTGAATATGAAATACATAAGTCTGAATAAGTGAAATACTGTCTCAGAACAAATAAGACAAGCAATAGAGGAGGAGTCATCCGGGCAGCGGATCTATCCATGTGCTCACCTTGGATACTCTTCAGCAAAAGCCTCGAGAATCAGTCACGAGGAGAGGATGTGGAACCTCTCACATACTCTGCACTCATAAAAGAATACAACAAGGTAGTATCAGTACAAACATTATGTACTGGTAGGTATCATAGGCCGACAAAATTTAGCTATCATATATACATAGTACTAGACTGAAAGATAGACATGCTCACAATCAAGTATAAACACAACACTGTCCAAGAATAGCAACTCAAGTACGGAAAGATCAAATAGCTGAATCATAGCCCATGGTGAAGCACCTAAACACAAGTTTGCCAAGTTTCCTACAATTCCTCAGGATAACCACAACACAAGTACAACCAACATATCCGATCAATAGATGTAAAATAAGATGATAATAATGAATGCATATGCAATACACCGATATGCAACGGCTAATGTACATTGTGGCGTGCAACCAGATCCAATATACGAAGCAGAACATGCAACCTGGTCCAATATATGTTGCGGAATGTGCAACACGGTCCAAATATATAAATATATGTGTTGCGGTGTGCAACCCGATCCAAATACATGAGTATGAATGCGTGACTGATATCAATGACAGTGAGAATATATCAATCCCAATAAGAATATATCAATACCAATCGTGCCACACATGGACACATACCACAATATCAAGAATGAGTCAAATCCTTCCTCTTTACCCGATAATTCCCAATATATGAGAGATACGATTTCACAATCATGATAAGGCAAGTAAGTGTCATGCCCCAAAACTCACCCTAGACGTGACCGGCATCCGACGCTATGAACAATAGCGAAAGAACCTAAACATTCACTATCCAACACTAGAATCTGCATGGTTCACTCCTCAATTATTAGCGTGATTATAGATAAATGCAATCTAATCAAGATATCAAAATTTAAAATCAGCGGAAGTCTTTAATGTCATATAACTTAATCAAAACATAACAAGTGCCCAAAGAGTTACGCAACAGCTCTTCAACTACCCACAGAATGAATGTAACTATGGAGCTTCTAAGAATAAAGAATAACCGTCTAATCATCGGGACGCAGCCCGAAAAACTAATATCAATAAATGGAACGAATAAATAGAGGATGACCCACGAATGAACACGTGGGCTAACCAAATCAACAACAACAACAAGTTCTCCTAGCGCTTTAGTCTCCACGAACTTGCTCTTCTTCGTTACCTAACATACCATAAAAAACAATAATGATATGCCTAAGTACTTCGTACTCAGTGAGTGTCTCAGGGACAATTTGACATATAAAAATCAGATACAATAATAAGTAAAGAAATCAGTTGTGAAAACCATGTGAATGATTGTTAAACAGTTACTTAACTTGGTTCAATATGCTTGTCAAAACGAATGAGAACCCTTTTTTATCAGGTTTACAACTTTCGATTATGTCCTTTCAATTTGCAAGATTATCATCAGTAATGCTTTCATAAAGAGATAAAGATATCGCACATGCCAATACAGGCCAAAGAATGAATCACATCGAAGGGATGACCTTTGAGGTTCCCTAAACATGACTGCGCACCACACCGAAATATCAGACTCTCGGTGGCTATCCTTCCTCCCGAATAGCTAGGCATAAACCGCACTAAAGTAGCAAACCCGCAGTGGCCACTCTTCCCCCCGAATGGCTAGGCATTACCACACTAGGATCCGTAGTGACTGCCCTTCCTCCTGAGTAGCTAGGCCAAACACAACAACAAAGTTCAAAGCATAGAAGCCGAATCACAATTCATCTCAAGGTACTCAGATCATCAATTAGCATTTTAGTTCATCATAAAACACCATTACCAATCCCTTAGCCATTATTGTTGATCATCTCCTATAGAGTAAAATGATTAGAATTACGTATACATGTACAGTTTTATAATACAATCAAGGTTTAATGTGGGCCGGTCCCTTCATGCACACCAACCACAATCAAAGCATGAAATAGGGTTTTAAAGTATGAAAAGTTAGCCTTATTATTCAGTAAAGAACTTTTGAAAGGGAGACACACATCCAAGATAAGGTTTTCAAAAGAAATATATCTTAATTAACCCTTACGTAATTTAACAATTCACTTTTACAATGAAGAACACCCAAAACCCTAGCTTGAGTCACTTTGAGAAAGATTACCTTGCAACCCTAGGTTTTTCATTCAAGAATCATGTTAAGAATCATGAGTTTAATGCTAGGATTGACTAATAATGTTAAAGATGTTCTCATCTTAATGTTTGAATACTTGAAGGGAAGATATTCGTCCTTAGGGTGTATGAGAATGTGAATAAGTGATAAAATTAACTGAACCCCAATTTATACACGCACTGCTAGAGGCGGGTGAAATATGCACAGAAATACGAGCCATATTTCAAAATACGGGCCGTATTCTTTGGCCGTATTTTTCTTTAACAAAACAGTGAAGTCCAGACTCTTCAAGACGCTTTCACACTTAACCCGGACTTACAGAGTGTTACATTATCCCCCCCTCAAGATCATTCGTCCTCGAATGAGAATCGTAGCCTAATAAGGATTCACTAAACCACAAGTTGTCTCAAATAAACATAAACGATTCGCGTAAGAATAGCTAGAAACTTTAACTCATACCTGCAATAGGGAACAAGTGAGGATATCTTGTCTTCAGGTCCTCCTCTGCTTCCCAAGTTACTTCTTCGATATCATGGTTTCGCCACAGGACTTTAACTAAAGCTACATCTTTTGTTCTCAGCCTTCTAACTTGACGATCTAGAATCTGAACTGATTTTTCTTTATAAGATAACCCTTCATTAATCTCAATCTCTTCATGGTTCAACATATGGGAAGGATCATGTTTGTACAACCTCAACATTGAAATGTGAAACACAGGATGCACCATGGCTATATCAGATGGTAACTTCAACTCATAAGCCACCGTCCCCATTTTCCTAACAATCTCATAAGGGCCAACGAAACGAGGACTAAGCTTGCCCTTTTTACCAAACCGCATTACTCCCTTCATCGGCGACACTTTCAAGAATACCTTGTCACCAATAGAAAACTCTAGCTCTTATCGCCTCATGTCCGTATACGACTTCTGTCTACTCTGAGCTGTCTTGAGTCATTGTACAATAAGATTAACTTTCTCGATTGCTTCATGAACTGATTCAGGACCCAACAATTCTACTTCAATTTGTTTAGACCAACTAATTGGAGACCCACAATGCCTCCCATAAAGAGCCTCATAAGGAGCCATCTGAATACTCACTTAATAACTGTTGTTGTACGCGAATTCCACAAGAGGTAAATATTCATCCCAATTTCCTCCGAAATCTATAGCACATGCTCGCAGCATATCTTCCAAAGTCTGAATAGTTCTCTCTGCCTGCCCGTCAGTTTGAGGATGAAAGGCAGTGCTCAATTTCACTCTAGTTCCCAAACCTTCCTGAAAGGATTTCCAAAAATGAGCAGCGAATTGCGAACCTCTGTCAAATATGATGGATGTCGGAATCCCATGCAATCTAGCTATCCCTTTTAGGTATAACTTGGTGTACTCTACCACGGTATATGACGTCTTCATAAGGAGAAAATGGGCTGACTTTGTGAGTCTATCCACGATCACCCAAATCGAATCAAATTTGGCCTTTGTGCGGGGTAAACCCACAACGAAATCCATATTGATCACCTTCCACTTCTACTGCGGAATCTCGATATTCTAAGCCAGACCTCCAGGCCTTTAATGTTCAGCATTAACTTGTTGACAGTTCAAACACTTAGCCATAATGTTAGAAATATCAACCTTTATGCTCTTCCACCAATAGTGCTTTTTCAAATCTTTATACATCTTGGTGGACCCCGGATGCACATAGTATTTAGAACTATGCGCCTCCACCATCAATTCTTGTCGAAGTCTGTCAACATTAGGAACCCATAACCGCCCTTACCACCGTAGGACACTATCACCTATCCCAATAGTGAATGAAGTGTACTCACCCCTTTCCACTCCATCCCGCAGTTTCATCAAAAGTTCGTCATCATACTGCTTGGACTTGATCCTTTCCACAATGTCAGACCGTGCTGGCGTGATTCCCACTAACTCACCATCTTCGGTTTCATCAAGTCTGACACCAAGACTAGCAAGTCTTCGAATTTCCCTTCCCATAGGCATGTCATGTGCACGCAAATATGCCAACGTGCCCATAGACTTTCTACTCAGAGCATCAGCAACCACATTTGCCTTACCCGAATGATACAACATATTCAAGTGGTAATCTTTCAACAACTCCAACTATCTCTTTTGTTTGAGATTCAACTCTAGCGGCTTGAAAATATATTGTAGACTCTTGTGATCAGTGAAAACATCACAATGCTCACCATACAAGTAGTGACGCCAAATCTTCAAAGCAAATACCACAACAGCCAACTCCAAGTCATGAGTCGGGTAATTCTTCTCATGCTTTTTCAATCGCGTCGCGACGCATAAGAAATCACCTTACCATTATGCATTAACACACAACCCAGCCCAATCCTAGAGGCATCACAATACACCACATAGCCACCGGACCCAGAGGGTAAAGTCAGAATAGGAGCCGAAGTCAACCTTACCTTAAGCTCCTGGAAACTCTTTTCACAAGCTTCAGACCACTGAAACTTAGCAGCATTTTGCGTCAACTTAGTCAATGGCGAGGCTATTGACGAAAAGCCTTCCACAAACTTTCTATAATAATTTGCCAAACCCAAGAAACTATGAATATCAATCACACTCGTGGGTCTAGGCCAATCCTTCACTGCTGAAATTTTCTGAGGGTCAACCTTAATACCGTCGCCAGACACCAGATGGCCTAAGAAAGCCACAGAATTAAGCCAGAATTCACATTTAAAATTTTTTGCATAAAGCTCGTTCTCCTCAAGTGTTGTCAGGGTTATTCTCAGATGATTTTCATGATCCTCACGACTCTTTGAATACACCAAAATATTATCAATGGAAACAATGATGAAACGATCCAGATAAGGTTTAAACACACGATTCATTAAGTCCATAAATGCAGCAGGCGCATTAGTCAACCCAAAAGACATTACTAGAAACACGAAGTGCCCATAACGAGTACGGAACGCTATTTTCGGAATATCCTGCTCCTTTATTTTCAATTGGTGATACCCAGACCTTAAGTCAACCTTCGAGAAGAACTTAGCACCCTGAAGTTGGTCAAATAGATCATCTATCCTAGGCAAAGGATATTTAGTCTTAATGGTCACCTTATTAAGCTGGCGATAGTCAACACACATCCTAAGGGAACCATCTTTCTTCCTAACAAACAAGACTGGAGCACCCCAAGGAGAGAATTTGGTCGAATAAAACCTTTATCCAACAAGTACTTTAATTGGTCTTTTAATTCCCTTAGCTCTGCTGGAGCCATACGATATGGAGGAATGCAAATTGGTTGGGTGTCGGGAATAACATCAATCCCAAAATCAATGACTCCATCAGGAGGAATACCAGGAAGATCTTCGGGAAACACTTTGGGATAATCACTAACTATGGGAATAGATGCAAATCCAGGTACTACAGCTTTTGTATCATTAACCGCAACCAAATGGTAGATACACCCCTTAGTAATCAATTTATGAGCCTTAAGATAGGAAATAAACCTACCTCGAGGCTTAGCAATTTCACCCTCCCAAACAAAATAGGTTCATTAGGAAAGGAAAAACGAACTAACTTATGGCGACAATCCACATTAGCATAACAGGTGGACAACTAATCCATCCTCATAATGACATCAAAATCCACCATCTCAAGTTTATATAAATCAGTCACAGTCTCACGACCCTTAATCACAACAACACAATTTCTATAGACACTAGAAGCAATAACAGGAATACCAGAAGGTGTATTGACAGCAAAGGGTTTCGACAGCAGTTTAGGTTCCATACTAAAATCGAGAGCAAAAATATGGGGTCACATAAGGTAAGTTTGAACCCGGATCGATCAACGAATACGCATCAAAGGAGCAAATAGTAAGAATACCTGTAACCACCGCGTCGAAGGCTTTAGCTGCCTCCCTACGAGTCAACCCATAAAGTCGAGCTGTCCCTCAATTAGCAGTGTTAGTAACTTCCTTTCTTTTACCATTACCACGAGCATTCTGATTATTAGCAGCATTGCCAGAGGCAAATTCTTAGCAGAAGTAGAAGCAAGCGAATCATTCGTCTGATTGGACATATTAGCCATCTCACGCAACTATTTTTGACACTCTCTCTTAATGTGGCCTCTAATCCCACAGTGATGACAAATACGATCCTCCCACACAACTGGTCGGTTACTACCCTGAAAAAATCTGCTTTGATTATTATTAGTTCGCTGCCCTTGTATACCTGAAGGCACACTAGCGTTAGAATAAGCGCCAGATTGAGTAGATGCTGAGTACCATTTCCTTTATCCTCCATTAGCATTACCACTAAAGCCACCCGCAGATTGGGCCTTTTTGTTTTGATCTCTCTCCACCCTTTCCTCGTTCTTCCAGTTCTCTTATTGCTCAGCAAACCTAACTAGTGATGAGAAAGTCCAAGAAGGAGACATAGCAGCAGCAACACATGCAAATTTAATTCGTGGAACCAACCCACATACAAAACGGGTCAACTTATGCTTCTTAGTCGGAATCATGTACAGTGCATATTTTGATAGACGGGTGAACTCCAAGCTGTATTCACGAACAGATTTTGTACCTTGCTCAAGTTTCTCAAACTTGGTAGCCATAGAAAACCTCTCTTCATCAGACAGAAACCTCTCCATGAACGCCTCCTCAAATTCAGCCCAATTAGGAGGTACAACATCATTACCTCTTTCAGACTCCCACACCTCAAACCAAGTGTGAGCAACGTCTTTCAACTGATATGACACAAACCTTACAGCTTAAGAACCCTGGGTATTCATTGCCCTCAGTGCCTTGAAAGTCTCATCCATAAAGTGTTGAGGGTCATCCGACTCTCGTGACTCGAAGAACTCTGGTGACTTTAGCCAGATACTGCTTAAGCCTACCCCCCACCATGAGATTCCCTAACTCCATGCTGATGCAGAGCTGTAACTTAGCATCTGTATCATCATCTACATTGACCCAATCTCAGGCACACCCGCAGCAGGAACAGCAGGAACAGGCGGTGCTTGAGGTAGTGCCTGATTCCCAGCATTATTCCTATTACCAACATTTTCTCCCACCAGATTTCGAGTCCATATTGTGCATTCTGGGTTACCAATGTCGGATTGAGTTAGGGCTATTTCTAAAAGGAACGAATTAACGAGCGAATTACAATGATCCTAAAAGGACTTCAAGCTCTACAGCACAATCTAGAATCAAGAAGAATAGGAAATGCCTATAAATATCCTAGGAGTTTCTCGGTTATGCAGGTGATCAAGCTGCACAAGGAAAACTCCACTAGACACAGCTCTGCAGACATCGACTACAATCGTAGGACGTATATAAACCTAGGCTCTGATACCATGCTTGTCACGCCCTAAAACCCACCCTAGACGTGATCAGCATCCGACGCTATGAACAATATCGGAAGAACCTAAACATTCAATATCCAACACTAGAATCCACAAGGTTCACTACTCAATTACCAGCAGTTATAGATAAATGCATTCTAATCAAGATATCAAAATTAAAAATCTGCAGAAGTCTTTAATGTTATATAACTTATTCAAAACATAACAAGTGCCCAAAGAGTTACGCACCAACTCTTCAACTACCCACAGAATGAATGTAACTATGGAGCTTCTAAGAATAAAGAATGATCGTCTAATCATCGGGACGTAGCCCGGAAAACTAATATAAATAAATGGAACGAATAAATAGAGGATGACCCACGAATGAGCATGTGGGCTCACCAAATCAACAACAACAGCAAGTTCTCCTAGCGCTTTAGTCTCTACAAACCTGCTCTTCTTCGTTACTTAACATACCATAAAAAACAACAATGGTATGCCTGAGTACTTCATACTTAGTGAATGTCTCGGGGACATTTTGACATATAAAAATTAGATACAATAATAAGTAAAGAAATCAGTTCTGGAAACCATGCGAAATCATTGTTAAGCAATTACTTAACTTGGTTCAATATGCTTGTCAAAACGAATGAGAACCCCTTTTTATCAAGTTTACAACTTTCGGTTATGTCCTTTCAATTTGCCAGATTATCATTAGTAATTCTTTCATAAAGAGACAAAGATATGACACATGCCAATAGAGGACCAAGAATGAATCACATCGAAGGGATGACCTTTGAGGTTCCCTAAACATGACTGTGCACCACGCCGGAATATTAGACTCTCGGTGGCTATCCTTCCTTCCGAATAGCTAGGCATAAACCGCACTCGGGTAGTGAACTCACAGTGGCTACTCTTCCTCCCTAATGGCTAGGCATTACCACACTAGGATCCATAGTGACTACCCTTCCTCCCGAGTAGCTAGGCCAAACACAACAGCAAAGTTCAAAGCATATAAGCTGAATCACAATTCATCTCAAGGTAGTCACATCATCAATTAGCATTTAGTTCATCATAAAACACCATTACCAATCCCTTAGCCATTATTTTTGATCATCTCATATAGAGGAAAAAGATTAGAATTACTTATACATGTATAGTGTATAATACAATCAAGGTTTAATGTGGGCCTGTCCCCTCATGCACACCAACCACAATCAAAGCATGAAATAGGGTTTTAAAGTATGAAAAGTTCACCTTTTTATTCAATGAAGAACTTTTGAAAGGGAGACACACATCCAAAAAAAAGGTTTTCAAATGAGACATACCTTAATTAAGCCTTACATAATTCAACAATTCACTTTTACAACGAAGAACACCCAAAACCCTAGCTTGACACTTTGAGAAAGATTACCTTGCAACCCTATGTTTTTCATTCAGGAATTATGGGTTTAATGCTAGGATTGACTAATAATGTTAAAGATGTTATCACCTTAATATTTGAAGACTTGGAGGGAAGATATTCATCCTTAGGGTTTATGAGAATGTGAATAAGTGATAAAAGTAACTGAACCCCGCTTTGTATACGCACTGCTAGAATAGGGTGAAATACGCCCAGAAGTACGGACCGTATTTCAAAATACGGGCCATATTCTTTGGCCGTGTTTTACTTTAACAAAAACAGTGGACCACATAGGGAGGCGAGTGAAATACGCCCAAGAAATACAGGTTGTATTCTTTGGCTATATTTTTCTTTAACAAAACAGTGAAGTCCAGATTCTCCAAGACGCTTTCACACTTAACCCGGATTTACAGAGTGTTACACTTAGCATCAAGTCTAGTAAAACACACACGTGGTGAAAAGCCAATTTTTTTTTCAGTAAAGGCCACCATTAAGGTGGAATTTCATTGATAAAGAAAATATGTACACATCAATCCAGAAGAGATTGATCCATCTAAAAGCAGAAAATAAGAAAAAATCAATCCAACAAGATTGATCCAAATAAAATAAAAGAAAACATACGAAAGAAAAATCTAGTGACTCATTGCCAGCAGAAATAGACATCAACAGATTATCACAAACTAGAATCCAAGAGCCTTGGCTTGATATCTTCTATCACACCTTCAAAGTCTTGCTGTGGAAAGCATCAAGTCAAATG